>NC_134458.1:118601570-118904070 GCF_047948215.1 Lycorma delicatula
AGGAATGGTCAAAATGAATATATCCGTTGAAATTTGAAAACCGTAATTTTTCACGTTCGCAATACTTCGTACAAGGAAGTAAAAAAGGGCTTTCACCTTGCACGGATCACCCGCTATCCAAATCTGCTTTCTGATATTTAAATTTTTGTGCTTTCTTGATCCTAAGCGTATGATATATTAGAGTACGAACAAAATTGAAGTTGATCAAGTAATTGCTTAGAATTACCGGATTACTAAATAATAAATAAAGAATTGTACGTAATGAATAGGAAAAAATGTGATACACTGAAAAACCGAAACCTTTGCATTAAAGGATGTATCATTTCCTTATTAAATCATTAACAAAGAAAAAATTAAAAGCTTTTGTGTAAATGGAAAAAGTGATTTTATTAAAAATATATAATAGGTATTAAATTAACAAATTAATACGATAGTAAAACAACGTATTATAATATTAATTATAATTAATAAATAAATATTTTCATATTTCTAAATCGTTTATTTTAGTTTCCGTACATTTTTCCCTCTTACTTTACAGGTAAAATATAAGAGAATTTCAAAATTCTAGAAAATTATTTTTTAAAAAAATCTAAACACTTAGTTTATCGGATTGCCCATCCTTATAGTATTAAGATATTTCCTGGAATTAAATACATTTACTTCAAATTTTTTTGTATGACGGGAAGTACAATTTTTGACTCGGATAAAGGAAAAATGAACGGCAAATAATAACTTATGTAAGATGATTATTATTACGAAACTTTGATGGTTGATGTTTGAAGGCTAGTTTGTACGTCACAAGTTAATACGCCATATTGGCTCGTAATGGATCAACCAGAATAGAGATTTTTGATAAAGCTTTCCGTATCTACTGTCGAGTAACAAATAGAAGCCATTTGTCATTATTGCTGTGTTCTCTTTATTTATAGTAATAATAATAAACCTTTTTAGGTGTCGTTTTTGTGTTACGATATTAAAAGTTCGATGAAACCTTGGAGTCTTTATAAAAAAAATTACTTACAAATGATAATTTAACGATTGACTTGATGTTAAGGAAAGATAATCGGTTTATTCATAAGAAAATAAATATATCTGTAGTGTGTTACATAAGACTTTATTTTTTATGTCACGAACGAAATAATATTTTTCAACAATTATTTATAATTACCTGCATATTTGTCGATGAGTGTTTTCTTTAATAATTACAATAAAAAATCAAAATTAATTTTACTTATTACCTTAATCATTTAAAATTAACCAGTGCATTTTGATTTCATTTTTTTTTTTAACTGATAAAAGTTGAACCCTTTCACTTTCCTGGTGAATATAACTAGAAAAACTACATTAAATGGTATAGTGATAATTTCAAAAATCGGGTGTCGGGTTTCATGCAAATCTCTAGTTTTTAAGGTCAAACTTGTTCATCTAGAACCAAAAACATATGTGTGTAAGTGTGTCGCACTACTTTTGGACTTTTATCTCAGGATTGACCGAACGGATTTTCTTCAAATTTGGCTTAAATAATTCTATATATAGGGCATTGATCATATTAATTTATTTTTCAAAATTAATTAAGGAGGTGGAGGGAGATCGCGAAAAAATAAATTTCCATTTTCTTCAGAGAAAACTTTATTAAAGCAAATTTGATTGATACCTAAAATACGTATATAAATTATCCAAAAATCGTTTACTTAAAAAAATCAACACCCTTCTCTTAAAATTGAAATATATGTATTTTGTTCTATTGCTCTATCTCCCTTCGGTTTAAATATTCTTCAAATATTTTTTTGATAGTTTATACTTCATATATAGAGATATCACGAAATCTGTAAATTTTTTAAAAATTATAGACCCCGGACCTAAAATACAGAAAAAGGTTTTGAAAATTTTATTTTTCTAATTCCAACTACTATTGAAAGGGATGTTAGATCTAGACAAAACTTCACTTAAGCAAATTTTTTAAGCTTAACCTACAAATGATTATTTTTTTGAAAAAGTTTTTCTTAACATTTATTCTCCACCTCTAAAAACAATAGTTTGTTTTTTGCTCTCTTTTATTTTCTTTTTTCGAATTTTTTCCACCTCGTAAAGGGCTGCTAAAATTAAAGTAGCTTTGGCACCTGTTTTATATAATATGTCTACATTTTAATTCTACCAGGATTTGGATTAATTTCACATATTATTACAAATGAAAGAGGAAAAATAATAACATTTGGACACCTAGGAATAATTTATGCTATACTAGCAATTGGAATCTTAGGATTTATCGTATGAACACATCGCATATTTACTGTAGGCATAGATATTGTCCAGACCAAAAATTAGAAGCAATTTTTTTTTGTTACTTACATAAAATTTAAACTTTATTTTTTAATTATTTTTAAACAATTATCTTTTAAATAAATTATTTTTAGTTAGGGAACGCTTCTTTATAGATAGCCTTTTCCTAAATATTCTCCTCATAGAAAGGAAGTTCCTAAAACCAGCAATATTTTATTCAAAATTTGAAAATTTTGGTGTTTAATTTAATTAATGTCTTATTTTGGTAATCATGACTTGACCGACGTAGCCGGTAAAAAAAAAAAAAAAAAAAAAATACTAAAAATATTTCCTATTTACTGTCTAAAACTAATTTTTTTCATATTGGTCTTGTTCAATTGAGACATTTTACGACAGATGGATTTTCTATTATTTCTTTAAATGTTACTACTCGAATTAGTTATTTAAAAAAAACCCCGCATGTTCTATTGATAAACCTAATAAGGAAATATGTAAGTGATTAAAATAACTGTTATTATTATGAGATCGAAAAAATAATATTTGAAAAACGAACCTTTTAAATTAACTGCTGCATTGAGTGTTGTGAAGATGAAAAAGTATTCTAAAAGATAAAGTTAGACACAGGTTACTTGCTTGTCTACTGTGTACATCTGCTAAGTAAATAAAAAGGTAAATCATTTTCTTCAGAGTTACTTTACATATGCCTTCCTGACACGAAAAACGTAATCATATTTTTATTTACAAATATCGAGTCATCTAAGACGTATTAGTAATTATTTAATCATTATTATTCACATATTTCTAGTTTTATTTAGCTTATCAGAAATAAATAAACTTACTTGAGGTACAGTCCGTCGTTGGGTTTGTCCTCCTCAACAGTTTCCCTCAGGCTTTTCGTAGCTATATTTCTTCTTTTTTTTTACAGAAGTACGATTTTCTTCCCTTGATTAATAAAGTCCATTTTGAGACAGCGGGTATTCACCATCATTATCCTACATTAAAAGGAGAAAATTTTGTGACGATGACAAATTCTCCCTCGTACTTTTATTGAAATTTACTTTTAACATCAGAATGATATCGATGTGAACATCACTCATCCAATTAGTCGTTTTCCCTACTTCATAGTAATTGCTGGCTGCTACTTTCTGAGATATTTCAAATATACGGAACCATCAGATGAAGGTGACACAGTTAACATATTATACAGGACGATAAAAAGAAAAATTCTGTTTTTAAAACTTTTAAATATAAAAATAATAATTCCTGATTGAAATTGAGATTACTTAGAAATTGGCCAATAAGTAGAAAATTATTGGCTCAAAAATAATTTAAATTTGGGGAGAGAATTAGAAAAATTTAATTATTGTACAAAGTTAGTTATTAGGAGCTGGTTTCACATGGGCGTAAAAGTAAGGTAAGAAAGTTTCCAAAAAAATAATGTTTTTTCCTGAAATTGTTTTGTAGAAAAATGTAAATAATGAAATTTAAAAATGTGTAATTTAATTATATATATTTTTTTTAATTGGTTGGGGATTGGAACGTTCGTTTTTTACGGACATTATGAAGCGAGTTGTAAAGCTTCTATCTCCCAAGATATTATCGTTGTCAAACGGTGTGAATTGAGCCATATCATCGCCGGGATGAAGTGTCAATTACGCACATAGAAATTTAAATTTATGTTATAATCATTTACTTTGTAATTATTCTATTACTATTATCTTGTATTATTTCGCGCGCAACATTAAACTCAGCCCGTCATGACATGTTTCTGAGTTCGGGAATAAAAAACACCATCATATTTTCCGCTTCCAATATTCAGCAGTTCTGATCACATTGTCACTTATAACCAGCAGTTCCTTGTGTGTTAGCCTGTCCCATATTTGGGCACTGGAGCAGATGTACCATTGTCTGGATTTCCCTACAATCACACCAATCACTCTCTGCAAATCCCAACCTCCCCGACTTCTTGCCACTCTAGTTCTAAGTCGATTCAGCGTCCGCCAAGTAAGATATGGCAACTGATATCCTATGGAGAGCTCCTCTTCGGATACGAGACCCTTTTCATTTGGGTAATGTCTCCTTCCACAAGTGTTTAACCAGGTCTCTGGTGGTCTCTGGTGGTTTCTCAGGTGAAACCACCAGAAGTACTGTACTCTAGATGAAGCTATTTTTAGATTTAAGCCAAGGATTTGCAACCGCATGGCTATAGGTGAGGTATTTAGTGTCTGTCGCTTGTTTTTTCCTTTGCATTTCTCCCGTCACCTTCCGTTTTACGCTAGGAGGTGCTGTACCAGTTAAATCAGTGCTTCGAAAACTTTTCCGAGTCGCGGCGCCCTTATTCAATTGAAATGTTTCCATGGCGCCCTACCCTAAGTAAAAGTATGATTACTCGTAAGTAAGAGATAAAAATTATAAAACTCGTGTATCTTCATAATTTTTTTACTATATAACATTAAATTAATAATTATAAATATCTTGGTTCAAATAATTATGAAGCTTTTACAATATTTCGCGGCGCCCCTGTGTAGAGGCCGCGGCGCACAGTTTGGGAATCACAGAATTGAAGGATAAATCCTGTGAACTGATGTCGGTTTCAGGTAATCATTTACAGTACGCTCTGAATCGGTCAAAGCTACATCGACATTCCTAGCTTACTCCCATACTGGGGCTGCATACTCTTTTGCTACAAAACTCAGAGCCATAGAATGTAAAAATTGTTTTAACATGCTCGCAATTGAGTCATCTGCCATTAAATTTCATGATGTGCTCATTCGGTTGTTACAGACATATTATTTTCTACTTTGTATGATTAAATTTTTCACTTCACTTAATATGGATTTAATTGGAAATTAAGTTTCTTTTTATATACCGTGTAATTACTCAAAATTATCTCATATTTACATAATTATTTCGAAAGATTAAAACTTTAGTAAATCATTATTTCGGTATTCTTTATCTTGGGAATTTAATTCATTAGTTGCAAATAGATTCCTTTAAATTAGAATAGTGATTATTATGTGCTGCTTCATGGCATACTTTATTATTTAAATTGTTACTTTACATTATTTTAACCAGGTTTTGTTATGTTTGTATCGTATGAACAAAAAATTCATACAAAATACTGTAAATCGAAACGTGAAACGAAGAATAAAGAAAGAAAACTGTAAAACACATGTAAGAGTTATACATTAAAAATATTCTTACTACATTACGTGCATTTTTATTGATATTACTGTATTTATTTGTTTTCTTGTTGACTTATTAGAATTAGGTATAGATCATCCGCTTTATAATTCTAGTTGTTTATAAACATCCGCATTACAGTCACAACAGTACGCGAATTGCATCCGAAATATATGTTTTACATAAATTAATGTTTGTTAATTAGGATAATTAATGGTATGTATACCATTGTTTATTGTTATAATTACTGCGTTGAATTTTTATTTGACTGTGGTATTACGAAAGGTTATTTATCTATTTGACCTTCTGTGTACATTAAGAATAGATCGTGTAGTACATCATAACAATGAATGGATGCGCAGTAGTCTAAATAGACTATACCAAGAGGCTATAGTAGGATGGATGAAGGGATATTTCCGTGGTGGGAGAATATTTCGGGAACCGAAGAAAGCGTGAGTAGTAAGTGTTTTACGGCCCCTCTACTTTTGTTTTTATCATAATATTATACTGTTTCTTATTCAGTATTACTAGCTGACTCTAGTCATATTCCCCCGTCTACTTAGAAATTATTGTAAGGTAACTTTGACAGTGTTTAGTCAGTTGTGGATTAACAAATAGGCATGATTTGGCCGTTGCCTAAGGCGGTCGGATTTCAAGGGCTCCGAAAATTGTAAATTCTGAAAAAATGTAATTAAAAATAGTAAAATAAAGAAGTTGTTATTTTATTATTTTCCAGTTAAAATCTGTAAATTCGAAAAATTATGTAAAATTAATAAACCAAAAAAATAAATTTGATCCCAAAAATGTGTAGTCATAAGATCATCGAGTTTTCAAGAGCCTCTACAGAACTGGCAATCAAAAATAAGAAATACAAACATCAGTTAATTATAAATGTTTTCATATTTTAGGGCATTCGTTCTCAAAGTAAGCGATAACGCCCCCTTGTGGGCGCTGGAGGTCCACAGGAAATGGGGGCATTCAGACGGTCTAGAAAGGCGATGGCTGATTAAAAAAAATGGCAAAAATTATGTTTTCCTGATATATCAAACTAAAATTAGATATCTACGACATTAATACAAAAAATTAAAGGGACACCTATATTTTATTATAAAAAAATGATTGTATTCAAACTACTTTAACTTTGCAAACAAGAAGCTAAGAGAGACGAATAAAAAAAAATTAAAGCTGGAATACTCTACTTTTTAAGACAGTATACTTCAGATTTCAAAAATCATCAAATTAAAATAAATCAGCGAGAAGAAAAGTTTTTAAACTTTTGAAAGTTTTTTCGTGTTTGATTGAACGCATGGGGGAAACGAATTTTTTCAGTAAACTGCATTAAAATCGTTTAAAACTTAAGACTTTAATTTATTTTTTTTATGACTCTCTACGATTTCTCTGAATCGAAATATTCCACTTTTAAAGTGAAAAGGCCACTTTTGTCTTTAATGTGGTGTATCTCCCGATCTAAGCAACGTATTGATACAAATAAATATGGGAAAATACTTCCAAGTATGATTAAGTATGCGTTTTAGTTGCTCTAATTTAAAATGTAAGTTTCAACTCAGAAGTAGGATATGCCACGTTTAAAAACAATAATTGCAATTGCTGTTTTTAAGAACACATCTTAAAAGCAGCAACTGCATTTACTGTTTTTAACAGATGGTAAGTTTAAAAATTTTGGGGGCGTTAAAAAAATGTTTGATGCTCAATGTGGGCGGTGGGTGAAAAGGTTTGAGAATCAATATTTTAGGGGCTCCGAAATATTTGTAAATTCGTATTGAAAACAAAATTAATTGTATTATTCAATTTCGTTATTAAATATTACTTTTAGTTAAATAATGTAAATTTGAGGGCGAAGTCAACTTGTCTCTGCGAAAAACCAAGAATTAAGGCTGCTCAAGGAGCAACAATGCTGGAAGAGCGTTTAGATTTGTTCAACTGTATATGCATCGAATCAGATATTATGGGACAAATTCAGTCTTATGATATAACTAAAATATTTGAAGTTTTAACGAAGAGAAATATAGAAAAAAAGTTGTCCTAGAATGGTTATATGTAGTTTCACATTTTAGTTCTGTTGATTATAAATAAGATTTTATTTTAAAAAATCTCAAACTTACAATTTTATTTTTTTCTTGAATTTGTAATTATAAGGGGGAACTTTCGCTGTAAAGTGCCTAGGATCCCGTTTGGTCTTATCTGCCAGTGTGTAACAGGAATTTCGGTGTGCTTGGTGATCTGATATTATGGTGTTACAATGAACATGCGTTCAGGTCTTTATCTTGGCAAGCTTTTTTTTTCTTGAAACCCTGAAGTTCTTTTTCGATATATTATATGAAAGAAGCAATTCAGGAATTAAATTTATAATAGTTAACCGTAACAGCCTACGGATAAAAAATAAAAATGGTAATAGTTATTAAGGATATTGTTGTTTTGGCTATTAGAGGAGATAGTTGGGAAAGAAATCCATATTAAAATGAAAGTGTAAAACAAAGATACATAAGTATGAGAGAAATTATTATAATGAGTTAAATATTACTGTAATTTAGAACATAAATTACTGTAAGTTGTATAGAACTTTATTACTTGGTTTCGATTTAGATTTATATTATTATATCCTTACATTAAATTTAAAACAATATGGTTTAGTTTGTTACTCAGGTCAAATCAGTATAATTTTACATTAAGTACATAATAGATTAAGGATGTTTATAAGATAAAAATAAAAATATTCTTACGTAAGTTAATAAACCTCTTGCTTAGAAAATAAACTGTTCGCTTGCCGTAAATGTTGTATAAAGAAAACCTTTTCAATGACAAAACAGTAATATTTTGAAACAACGATTATTATTATCCATATTTATTTGTTCGGTCTTTCATTAAAATAATTACAACCAATTTAATTCGCATACATTTATAGCCGTTCATCATTTATTACAAACGATAACTTTTCTCTTACATAAATTTTATATCTCCACGCGGTTTAATCATAGATATTAAATGAAAAGTAATTAAATAATTTGATTGCGTACATACAAAACGATTTATTATGTTAAAGAAATCCATTACGTGAAATGTCTGATGACTGATTTTTACATTGTATTCATTTAGTCTAAATCAACCGTTAAGATAGACCAGGTTCAGTTTCTTTTAATATTTATTAGAAATCTCAGTTATCCAATTATTAATTTCAACTTTTTATAATTTTATTTCCCGGGCATATACCTGTATAGCTATGCTTCAAGAAGGAACGTATGTAATCAGTCAAAGTGGGTGTGGGTTTTTTTTTCATTTCTCGACATTTCATGATCCAGGAACCCCCCCCCCCCCACGGGATGATCTTCACACGTATGTACGTGTGTTAAGCTTAATAACCTTTTTAATTTTTCGCCGGTATAAAATTATATATAATAATTAATAACTTTTGTCTGGATTAAATGATTTTGATGAAATTTTGTACAGAGACTCGTAAATACGGGGCAATTTTTTGGTAAAATTTTGGGAAGGTGGGTGGTAGGCTTTTTTTAGGGCCAATTTTCTCAAAATTATGCAAAAGTAACTCCACATGCGTGCATGCTTATCTTAACATTTTTTCTTTAATTTTGCTGCAAAATCCCTCCTCCAAAAATCGAAAAAATCTGTATTTTTATTTAATGCATATATTTTTAACGAATTTTCCTACTTGGCATAATAGTAGTGCAAGCGACCCAGAATTAAACTTTAGGGGCAATATTCTGTTATTACTTTTCGTAGTTTAGAGTACGGCCGTGATCCTCCTAATAAAGACAATATTAAACGTTGGTATCAGCAATTTAAGATATAGGGAATGTAGTACACAAAAAAGGTGCTAGCACACCTTCCGTCTCTGAAGAAGCTGTGGATCGAGTAAGAGAAACTTTTCAGAGAAGTTCAGGTAAATAGATTATCGACAAGCACGGGAATACCGCAATCGACAATCAGGAAGGTTCTACGCAAGCGCCTAAAACTTCACGCGTACGAAATTCAATAAAACCAAGCCGTTACATTTTTGCCTCCTCTCTGCATCATCTTCTCTGACGAATCTACTTTCAATGTTTCAGGTCACGGTAACTGTCATAATTGTCGGATTTGGAGTAGCGAGAACCCTCATGCCGTTCGACAAACACAACTTGATAGCCCAATTAACATTTGGTGTGCGTTGACTGCTTATGAAGTGATCGGACCGTTTTTCTTTGTCGAGCCAACGGTTATTAGCATTAGTTATCTAGACTTAAAGTTACAAGCGTATGCAGTATCACAAATTGAATATCGGCAACCCAGCGTTTACTTCTAACAAGAATATACACACCACACTGGGGATTACATGTTAGGGACTACCTATATGAACAATTTCGTCAGCGTTGGATCGGCCGTGATTGACAATACCACCTCGATACTAGCCACCTCGATCTCCTGACGTTATGCCACTCGATTTCTTTCTTTGCGGGTGTCAAAGTCAGAGTATACTCAACGCAGGTTGTCGACATCAACCAAAAAGAAGAATCAAAGGTGTAATTAATGGAGTAACTCCAGATATTCCACGTAATGTATGGCTTATAACTGAATATCGTCTCGATATTTTACGCACCAGAAAAGGTGTTCATATTGAACTTGTTTGACGTTAATAAGTGTTGTAGACAAAACTGTTTGAAATGTCCTGTACAACGATAAAACATGCATGTTAGTAGATCGCTTTGATATTTTTTAATTAACACGTAAATTCCGCTGAGTAATTTGTGATCCCTGTATTTTAGTTCAATAAAATGATTTTAGTATAGAGAAGGAAAAATTAAATTTATTAAAATTATTATTTTGTTAAATTCACTAATAACTTATTTTTTAAATTTTAAATATAAATATATCTTTTTAATATATATTCCACGTGTTTTTAAATGTGATGAGAATGGCATTACTTTAAAATATATATTCTCTATATAATTATTCATACAGGAATATATTTGAACAAATATAAACACGTGATTTTTTGTATCATCTTTATAATATTGCGTATTTTGTTAATTTTAAATGGTTTTGCGTCATTACACAGTAACAACGCATTATAAAACTATTATGATATAAGGAAGAATACGCACAAGTAACTTAGTTTTAACGATTATTTAATAATAACTTCTTTTTTTAAATATTAACCAGATAAGTAAAGAATTAAAACAAACAAAAAAACCATATTTTTGATATGGCGTTAATAATTAGATTTAATAACAAACATTTTATAATTTAGATTTTATTTTGTTTACAATTTCATTTTTATTTAATTATTTATAAATTATTATTTATTCATTGATTTTTGGCTACGTAAAATAAATAAACTTTAAAAAGTAATACCTTTCTTCAATTTTCCTTCAAATTTCAGATTTTTAAACCCGGTTTACGGAAATATCCATTTTGACCATCCCTGAATCCATTTTAACTAGTTTCGGCGTGACGTCTGTACGTACGTGTGTACATATCTCGCATAACTCAAAAACGATTAGCTGCAGGATGTTGAAATTTTGGATTTAGGCGTGTTATAACATCTAGTTGTGCATCTCCCTTTTTGATTGCAATCGACTGAACAAAAAGTGACCAAAAAAGCCCAAAATCCAAATAAAATTGGATTTTGGACTTTTTCTTAACTGCAGTAATAAGGTCTCATTGAGAGCTTTTCAACATATATCATAAGTGGTACTTATTTTCATTGGTTCCTGAGTTATAGTCAAATGAAATTTTAATTAATGAAATATCTGGATCTTAGAAGGGGAAGGCACATCGGTCCGAATGAGACTTCATCCCCCTTTTTGTTTTAATTTAAATATATTGATTTATTAATAATTATTAACCTCCGATTATAAAAAAAAATGTACAATAAATAATAATTTAATAATAACAATAAAAAAAAAATATGAAAAAATATCAGAAGTTATTAATGAAATAAAAGTGTATGTACTTATCATTTTAAAAAATATGTATATGTAATTTAATAGGCGTGCAAGGAAGTTATGTGGTGTCCACATCAGATTTTTTATTTGAAATATCAGGTAGACAAAAAACTAACCTGTATAAAAAATGTCTTTCGAAAGAGCCGTAAAATGCTATAAACTTAGTCCTAATAAAAATAGATAAAATTATGACGAGAAACAATCTTTAAAGGTTACTAATCAGTATGAGCTAAGGTTCCTCAATGAAGTGAAATAATATTTGTTATTTTTTTTTATTTTTATATTTCTTATATTTATGTATGTTTATATAAAATATAAATCAAATTTTCTTTTTCATATCATTTTGAAGTCTAATTTTTACATTTAGGGTAGGTGTAATTAATATAATTTTTTTTTTTTTTATTAATTTTCTTTCATGAGAGGTTCCTTTAGTATGATATCAGGTAATATATTATCACCCTGCAGTTTTTCTGGCAATGATGATAATATAATTTATTTAAAAAAATTTAATTTCTTACTTTTTTTTTGTTTGATCGTGAAATTTTTATTCAAAAAATCTATTTGAAATCTTCTACTTAAATTATCATAAAAGAGAGATTTCTTTACAAGACAGAAAAAATAAAAAGTGAACCGATTTAACAAAGGTTTGTTTAATCGAAATTTTTAACTAACAAGATCAAAAATTTGCCGATCTCCGTGGTAGAGTGGTAGCGTCTCGGCCTTTCATTTGTAGTTCTCGGATCGTTTCCCGGTTACACATGGCAACTGTCATACGTTACAGATTTTCATTTCCACATTCCTACGTACAAGCTTCTTTGTAAGCTTCTCTGATCTTATTAATTTATCAAGAAAAATAAAAGAAAAGAAATTAAATAATTTTTACACAACCAAGAATTGTGTTAAATAACTGGACTATTTAAATTATATTTAGGAAATGATTTATAAATGTTGGCCTTTTTTTATATTTGCTTTATGTGATAAACCGTTATTCCCTGCTTGGTTCTTTTATTTATAGTTGTCGGTAAAAAAAAATTCCTCGAACAGACCTATAAGTGAGTCGCCTTGATCAAACCATACAAATACTAGTAACTTAATAAATACCTTAACACTGATCTACCTAGTAAAAAATTTTAAAAAACTCGGGAGGAGAATCATTGATAAGGGGAAGGGTTGGATGATGAAAAAGGTGAAATTACCCATAAAGGGACCGTAAAGTAGACCAAAGAAAACCCTCTTAAGAGATTGCTTCATCCTTTTCCGGCAGTATACTTCTATCCCACCCGTAATGTAGACCATAATTCTAGAGATCAAAGCTTATGTATTGATATATAAACAGCACATTACCAATCAATGATATTCCTTAGATTTTCTTAAATTAATTGCTTTAATTGATTGTTTTTCCTTTCAGATGTTAAAAAACCATCTGAAGCAAAGATAAATCTTCTTTAAGGAAAATGCCGGCCTATTCTTAGAATTGTATGGAGTGTGAAAGAATCCAACTGATATTTATTCCTTTTATTTTTAGCATTCTCAATATGATTATTTAAAACGTTATTTTTTTTTTTTTAAATAGTGAACGATATTTTCATTTTGTTTACATTTACATTTTTATAATTATTCTATTGGCATCTGAAAATATTACAAACCGGCAGATTTGATAAAATAAAATATTTGAAATAAAGAACTATTGTTATTTATAAATTTTGAATTAGAATCCGATTTTATTTAAGAAAATGACAGATGTCAAATAAATTTTTAAAATTAATGTTAATTTTGAATTACACGGATTCAAGGTACCGTGGTTTCAATAGCATATTATGCAACGAGCTGATAATGAGAGCCATTGATGAACGAGTGACGTAAACTTCGCAAGAGTGCATTAATGGTCATTATGGAGAATTGCATACCGTATTTTTTCTACGGCTGAGAAAATATTATTTAATTATTGATTTAAATCAATGATTACATTGTTTTTGGAATATTTTTTTTTTAATTTCTCAAAAAAATACATTAAACAGTACATTTATGCGGCAATAGTTTCTGCCTTTTCTTTAATATCGATCGGTGTTAAAACGTTTCTTCCTCAGAATCCGACATAATTAACAAAAGGATAAACAGTGTAGTATAGAAACTTAGTTATCTATTGGTGTACTTTCAAATTAACCTCTGCTTGCTAACGAATAAATCGGATTAAGATCAAAGTAAAAAAAAAAAAAAAAACAGCTGATACATTAAAATATTCCCGTTCTGATTGGTCAGTAGTTGAAAACAGTAGGTTTTTGATTGGTTGAACACCTGTTACGTAATGTAATTGTGTTTCATAATGACTCTCATTGTGATACAGGTTCCAGCCGCGTAATTCAAACGTTACAATACAGCCGTAGAATAAATAAATTATACTTAAATCTATTTGGCTCTAGCCAAATTCTTTTTACCTATTTTAAATTTTCTGCGTATCGGGAAGAGTTATTTTCAACGTTTAATAAGACAAAATGACAAATTTATTATTAAATCAGCATAAATTATTACATTTATTAAGGTGAATGATGCCTTATAATGATTTTTTAAATATTTTTAATTAACTTAGTGGCAGAGTTTATAGTTAAATAATATTTTTTTAACTGTGGGGGTTTACACGTAGATATCTATCTACAAAGGTTTTTTGTTTATTTCTTTAAAAATAGCCGAAATTTTAATTTGGTGACACTATAATAAGACTGTTACAATATTTTTATTTACAGAAAATATATATATATGTGCTGTATCGTAATCAGGAGTATTATTTTTGTAACAATTTTTACCCACGACAAATGTTGACGTAATTCATAAGTTATAATTTGGTAACCTCAAAACATCCTATTCGAGTTTCGGTATGCATAAATAAGCTAAACATATTCAGCTCTTATGTTCGACCAATTAGTATGATTTTTTTTCAAATTAATTGGTAAAATAAAAAAATTAAATAGTACACAGGTTTGAAAATGGACGATGGGATTTTTTTATGTATCCAGAACCTCTTCTCTGGTGACTGCATTACCTGGAGGAAAGGAATTAGTTAAACATGTCAAAATTGTGAATGTATAATGATATACTACTCTTTTCTTTGGTTAAACACCGATCTTTCGAGAAATTTATAGAAGTATAAATATTTATTTTAAGATCACCGTTTTAGTGGGTCTGTTTGTCTCATTTAACCGTTCTATGTAGGTTTATAATTTCTTTCTCATTTTCCACCCCTTTCTCTTATCTGTAACAATTTTTTTTTACTTTTTTTTAGATGCTCACCGATCCGTATTACTTCGTTCCGTGTATTTTACGGTTGGATAGGCTCCATATATATATAAACTCTTAACATGCATTGAAATATGTTATATTATATAACCCTAATTTTTTTTTTTTTTTGCCTTATTTCATTCTAATGTATAAATAACATTTAATATTAAAAATGTTAATAAAATTTAAAAAAAACGAAAGAAATCTGTGCAGAAATATTATTATATAAAATGAATTATATTTTTTGACATGCAGTGATTTAAATTCTAAAATGTGTAGCTAGTATTAACTTCTCAAAGCACGTGAATGCAAACATATTATTTGTATAAAACATGAAATATTGATGTCATATTTATCAAAAGATGAAAGCTGAACCCAAATCGCATTTAAATATAAAACTCTTTTGATTGATCAAGTTTTTAAAAAACTATTTAAACATGAAAACGTGTCTAACACATGTAATCAACCTTGATTTGAAAAAGTTCAAAGAGCTTGAGAGGTCTATGACTTTTTTATTATTTCGGAATATCATATTTTTTTAATCTCAAGGTAGGTTAACCACTCCTGTTTTTATCATCGAACGGATTTATGTATACGTTTATAAGATTGCTGTAGTTTGAGCGTTTAAACATTTATTCACTGGAGAATAAAATTGAAGGTAGTTTACCGGTTGAAAAATGACGATCAGGTGTTTTTTATTTACTCGTATTTTTTCGCCTTTTATTTTAAGGAAATTATAAGATTAATTTTTTTTTGTTTTTGAATATTGATTATTCGAATTTATAGCTATTAGAAATAGAATTCATTTCAACCACTAATATTTCCTTCATAAATGTTTACTGAAATTTAACGGAAATATTATTTTTCTAACATTATTTGATCAAACCATGAGAATAGTGAGGAGTTATACTGGTTAATAAACAGGAAATCGGAATTGTCCTTAATTAACAATCTACTATTGTACTAAAGTATCGTAAAACCGATTTGGACATACATAATGCAACTTTGGGGTATGGAAAGTACCATATAGAGACTGTTCATGCTTTCAGAAAAACTTTGCGAGATTCTTAACGCAAGCGCTATGGTTCGTTCGGAACCCAAATGCATGAGTACTTACGGTTACGGTATACTCGGGAAGAAATCAATCGATTGGCAATCAAGTACAAAATAAAGCCTAATTATCTAGCTTAACTAAATAAAGCCTAACTATTATTATACATGAACTATCTAGCTGTTAACCTGTTGGACGATGGCGAAGATGTTAGTTGGTTAAAGTGGCTACATGTGTTAGATCTAGGAATTTAATAGTGATAATCAGGAAGAGGCTTCTATTCTTAAGTTGTGCATCATCTAAGTATTTATGTTAATGTTAATGTTTATGTTTCTGGTGTTATTTGTTCTTATGTTACTTTTTCTTTTACCTTCTGGTTTTGTTCGTATTACTGGACTTTTGTGGATTCTAAAACCTAATTACGTAGACTTTATCGTTGTTATGTTCTCTTTCATTTAGAACGTAATTAAGGTATTTCAAGGAAACTCCTTTATACTTGCTTGTTGTGATGAAATTTACTTACGGTGTACTTAAAATTACATTTTAATCAATTTAAGTCCAGTTTTAATGCGTGTATAAAATATATACATGTGGTCTGTGGAGAAAAATTGGTAAATGACCCACAAATATAGCAGGGTACTTGCAAATTTAAGAACATAAGTATACTGGTTTCTACAATATAATTATGTTTAATATTCTTCTCTAATGTAAAAATACAAAAACTGATACAACTAATTAATAATACAACGAATGACAAAGGCCAACTATCCTAAAGTTTTAAGTTTTTTTATTCTATTACTTTCACCGTTTATAGTCTAAAGTTCACTGCTTCTCAAGAAAGACAAATTATTAGGATTACAAATTATTAAATAACAAGCAATATAGACCTATCAATGTACCATGACGTATCAACAAAACGTAACATACAGTATTTTACTTCAAACTGTTATTTTTACTGTTTATGATTGGTAGTCGACTGATTCTCTGAAAAATACAAATTATAAGTTACCCTGAAGTGATTTAGAAGTTACTTTATTAGTTATTGTTTCTACTATAATTAGCAGTAGACTGCTGCTATAAAAAAATACAAATTATTAAGAAATGCTGTAGGCCTAACTATTCTAAAGTATAAGCGTTACTTTAGTCTATTATTTCTGGTATTTACAATGTGAAGTTCACTGCTTCTTTATACACTTATGAATTTTAAAAACTACTGCATACACATAAATTTTTTACAATTAAATTTTCCTCACAAGATAAACACTTAAGAATAACTTGCGGTGTCTTCTTAGCAGCAGTATTTATATCAAATATTTTAGCAAAATGTGCATAACACATTACACACCTTCCTCTTTTATTAATTTGTACAAGTTGATGGTCAGCTGGAATTATATTTGGTGGTTCCTGTATATTATTTTGAGGTTTTAGATTGAAAATTAGAAGAGTTGCTAACATCTCTCTCAGGAAGTTCAAACTGTTCAAAAACATCACATTCACTTTCTAAATCACTAGACTCACTTTCAACATTGTTAATATCAAATATTGGGTCATCAGAGTCTGAGATATCTGCAAATTCACTCAAGTCACTGTCACTATTATTATTTAAGAAGTCCATAATGTCTTGAGAATTCATTATCAATTATTTGCATTAACAGCAACACACAAGCTGCAAAACAACAATCATAACCACAAAATTTTACTAGCAACGCTAAACACATGGACTCAAAAAGTCAGCTATTTTGTGTAGCTGACAGGGCTACCAGTGTGTTAAATCTTACAACCCAAAGGCATAAAACTTTTACCCTAGCCCAGACCTACACATTAACCCACTCAAATCATTGCTAGCATGCAGAATATTGATACACAGCCTTCTCAACTTGGACAAAACATGTGAGACAATATGATACACACAGCCTAGGGTGAAACTGTGACTGTGTATATCATTGATACACATGCTCTGGTGAAAAAAAAAATGGGAAATCTATCGTGGGCTACTGCAATAACAGTGCCATATATGCCTGGCGCTGAAAGTGTTAATAATTATATGTGGTTTAATTACTTAGATTTACAGCTATCTTGATTTTAGTACTACTTTGCGAAATAGACAAAACCAATTCACAATAAAATTTAATGCCAAAAGGTGTTTAAAGTAATTTCCTTTACTGACTGCTTTGAAAGTTTATTGGTAAACGGAGTAATAGGAAAATTGAATAAAAAAAAAGAGGATTGGTTCTATTGCAGCTTAAGAGTAAAAAAAAAACTTAAGAGTAATAGGTTAGTGAATTAAGTATATCTCTGTTATAAGGTGTGTATGTAATGGTGTAATTCATGTGATTTACGAAAAATGTAACATTCAGGACATGTTCTACTGGTTAAAAAAAAGAATAAAGTTCATATAAATATAGGTACGGAATAACTAAGTTAAAAAGAAACAAAAAATTTGAAAAAAAAGTACAAAAATTTGTTTCGTTTAATACCTACTTAAAATTTGCACCATTTTAATGTATCTTGTTTTTTTAATAAACATTAATTTTTTTACATTTGTATTTTAGTTTTTTTGACAATTAATACCATTTTACATAGAATCAAATTTTCTACAAATTTTGTTTAAAGCATTTTCGTGTTATTACTCATTTAATAAATATTTTTCCCCAAACATAAAACAGTGTGTTTTGCGACCCAATCTTTTGTCTATTACTCCAGATTTCTTGAAAACTATAAAAATGCAATTTTAGGACCCCCCCTCTCTCTCTCTCTATATTTATATATATATATATATGCACACACACACACACACACACACACACACACACACGCACGCGCGCGCGCGCACGCACGAGTATTTTATATTTTTTCCAATTTCATATGAAACAACTAAATCTGTTCCTTAATTTGAGTTTCAAGAATTGCAGTTTTTTATGAAGGCGCAGAAATCAGGAACAGTCGACGCTAAATGACGGAGCGTTTCAGAACCTGTGTTTATTTGAACTTCTTTGTTTTCACGAGTAGAATATGAACGTGCTGTGAAGTTTGTTACGTTAATCGTGAATCATTCTGTATAATTACTTTTAAATCCGAGTGCTACACTGTTTTTTTTTTTTTGGAACCTAAAAAACCTCTTTTATCGGTTCTATGAAAATCACGATAAATCGGTTCTATAATCTCTTTCACGATGTATATTCCAAGATAGTGTACTGTTTGATACTTGTATTTCGTTTAAAATGTAAAACCTGTAAGATATGATAAATATTGAATTGTATTGTAAAAATGATAATTAAGCATGTGGGATTTAACAGATATTTTTTTGAGTTTAAAAATTACAGAAGTGGGGAATAGAAATTAATGGAACTGTGCAATTGAACTGATCAATCGCCCCGTTTATTGATCATTATTTTTTTAAAAAGAAGGTTTTGTGAGATTGCTTACGTTGATTATAAGAGATATAAAAATTAACATTTTCTCACTTGATTTTTGATAAATGTTGAGTATCATGCTCTGAGAAGTGCATTAAAAGAAAAATAAACAAACATTCTTGGAATAGATGTATCTACATACATATGTATGCAAGAAGTTCACAATTTTTTTATTTTTCCTTAAGTGATTAAATAAAACATTTTTAAAAAATAAAGCGCTTAGGTAACACAAAAAACATTCAGAAAAAGGTAAATGCTTCCTTTATACCCGAAAATTGTAAGTACATAAGTTTAGGTTTTTTAAACTATCTAAGTTGTTAGTAGCAGTAAGTTAACACTGGGAGAGTATAACACTGGGACACTGTTAGTACAGTTGCTTACTAAATAATTTTTTTTTTTTCACTGTACGTAATTCGCAAATATTTTTGTAATAAAGTTAAGCAAAACTTTTACCGACTTTTCGAAGAAAAGTACGGAATTACTTCCGGTCGCATGGTGTGAGTGGGGGAGATGAAGTTCAATTTTCTTTACGTTTTGAGATATGAAGGCTACGAAAATACCATTCATTTACTCTGGGGTTTCCTTATATATTGATGTGCAAAGTTTTGTGGTTCAAAAATCTCCAAAAATACTTGATCAATTTCATTGAAATTTAGTTATACTTTAATGCTGTACCTGAAGTTGTGCATTTGAAAATTTTTTGAAGATTAGTTGAGTCGTTTTTGAGTCATGCTCAATTTAAACTCGAAAAAATTTGAGCGGGCAGTTACAAATATGATTCGTTATGATGCTGCAAGTTGAAACGTTGTCGTTTCTATTTGCGCTATCTACCGTTAACAATATTGAATCAAATAAAAATTAAAATATTAAAACCGAATTGTAATAATGAAAAGTCGGACTTCGCAAGAGCTTTTTTGATTTTACAACGTAACTCATGATTTAATTTTAAAGTAAAATTATGTTATTTTTAGAAAACTAATAAACGTTAAATTTATTTTCTTTAAATAAAGTAATTTAAATGAAAATAACTGTACAGAATAATCTTGAAATTGTTCTAGAAACAATTTTTCGAAATACAACTTCAGTTTTTCAGTATCGGGAAAGTATAGCAACTCCTTTATCACGTATTTCCCGTACAATTTCACAACTTTCTTAATTAGTGTAGTATTAGGTACAATGGGGAGTATTTTAGAATGACTCTGGCATTTTTAAGCGTGGTTGTCAGCTCGTGTATTTCGGAATAGACAATAGTAAATACATGATTGCTAACCGAAGCGTGTAACAATCATTTCCTTGTAAAATTTGAGTCAGGAGACATTGTCTTAACATTATTAAACCAATGTCACATTTATTATTACAAATTATTGTCATAAATTTATTTAGTCGATCAAGATTCGGTATAATCAAAATATATTTCCTTTACTGCTTTCGGGATAATCGAAATTATTCCGGAATCAGTAAAGGAATATATTTTCTTTACTGCTTTCGTAATTGATGAATTTCAATAATTACTTTTCAGTCGTTTGTTATCATGATTCAAAATTCTAATTAATTTATTTACATATGTCATGTTTATGATTTATTGCATTAAAAATATGGCGCTATGAAACGAGTAAGATGAACGTTTCTGTGTGCTCAGATTTACTGCTGAAAATAAACACGTACTTTTATTAAAAATCAACACTGTCGCGTTGCTATGGAAATGTTTAAAAAATAGTGTTAATTGGCTACCAGTCAACATTTATCGATCCATATGTTATTAACTAACTGTCAAAGTCGTTCTAAAATATTTTCTCCAATAATAAAATTCGATTGAACGCTAATTTGTTGTGTGTTTAAATACGTTGTTTTTATTATTATTTAATGTGCCGAAATTTTTTTTGTACCGAAATTAAGTACTTATTTATGATTAAACTGTACTGGTTGATTAATAATAATCATAAACCAGTAATATTCCGAAATATTAAATAATCACTGTAAATGTTAGTTTATTATATATATATATATATTTTTTTTTTTTTTTGTGTAGACACATAAGGATTTAATTCTTCTTACTTTAATGCGTTAGAAAACTACGAAGACAACATATGTTTTACGTAATGAATATATATTTTCCACGATGTAATTAATCTACAGCTGAGTACGTTGTTTATTATTCGTAGAACTTGTAAATGTAGTAAGATAAATTGATAATAACGAAACTAAAGAATGATAATTTCATATGAAATGATGTACGATTGTTGTTGGATTAAGGAAAGAATTGTAAGTAAATAAATTAACTTTTTTATCAGCCTTCCGTACCTGTTATACAGTTTTTATATCGATTTACGTACATAAACTAAATATTCTATAATATATAAATACGTCATCGAGAAAAAAGTATAAAATATTTCCCATATGAAACCATCCTCCCATCAAAAAAAGACCCTCTATCAATATTTAATGAAAAATTAGGTTCGTAATTGTATCATATACTTTAATTTTAATTAATCTTGAATTTAAAACTTTAATTTTAAAGTAGTAGTAGTTCGTAACTTGGAAATAAAATTATGGAAAACTTTAATATTTAACATAATCCATTTTTTTTTTTTTTTTTTTATTTAGCGTATCAGGAATTTCAAATTATTAGCAGATTTCATGAAGATAAAACTGTATAATTTCTCTTTCAAAAGCAGTGACTTTTGTAAAGTAATTTTTAGAGTTGTTACTGAACACTTTTCCCATATACGATCTCATATATCAGATGTGAACATCCAATCAGGCTCTGTTACAGACATTTTAACCTGCTTTGATAATAATGATGAGAATAAAAACTTTTATTGGTTGATGCTATCACTTATAAATTGTAGAGACGTCGATAGGTAAACAAACAGAGCAGTACACACCCATTTTTAGAAGGGGGTTAACAGGAGCGGGTCTATAGTATTGTTTACTACAGGAGAAATAAACTACTTTTGGGAGTTATTTCCTTACATTCTGTGTCAGGAGTGGGGATAATTTTATGAGAAAATTTACAGTATTTTTAGTGTGTAGAGTATCTGTCAACAATCTGGTGGTTGAGACATCAGATTGTAACTATATCCATCCACTCCTACCATATTTATCTTCTGGCTTTAACAGTTGTCGTCTTTCTTTCACAGAGCCCTTATTCCTTCTTGTTCCATTACTAGATACATACCCTAAAATTCATTGTTATAAGACAGGAAGATTATACTATAAATCAGAATTATCTTAGAGAAATTATGACATAGGTTGCCTCGTTTGTTTGGGTGGTTTAATGGTTATGAAAATCTAATCGGTTGCTTTCTCAATGAAAATATAATAATTTTTCTACTATTAATATTCGGATGCTGCTCAGCTACGTCATGTAAGATAACTTTGATCAGCTGTAAATATTTGTATTAATTTCTTTCAACTGATTATTTACTCTTATGAAAATATTTTTTTGTTTACGAAGACGCTTTTGTCCTAAATTCAGCCGTAGAAGTGCTTAGTTATTATTTTACTTTCATGTCTTCTCTAGTTGCTTCTGTTAGTTTATTTCTTTTAATTTATTTTCCATTGTATGACCTGAATACAGTTTATTTTAAAATTCTTGACATTTGATAAAAAAACTAAAGTGAAATGTCTTTCTCTTAACAATCCAGAGGTGTTAATGATTTCTCCACAAAGAATATTTAAGAAAATCCCTATGGCATTGTTTATTTTTTTTATAGTAATTTTATTTCAGTTTATATCTTTCCTTTTTGTAATACATTAAGAAATTTAGGAAATAAATTCAAGTTTAACACAGTAGCATCAGACTTCTCTAACGCTGAACAACGTCACCGTTTTGTGACTCCACTAACTAAATGAGAAATATTTATCCGACAAATCGGTCCTATTGTAGTGATAGGACTACTATTATAAATAAATTAGCCTATCTCATACAGCGTTATTTTAAAATATTTCGATCAAAGGACTGAAAACCTTAACGAAAGTCTATCCAATATCCATTAACACGAATTAAACGATATATATTTTGGCTAGTACGTACTATTATGGATCTTGAAGCCTTCCTTCATCTGCTTTTATAGAATTTCATCTTATACTTGCCCTATTTCCCTTATATTCAAATGTTTATATGCAATTTACGTACAATATTATTATAACTGAAAAAAACAGAATCCAAATAATGATTATAGGGGTCTGGAAAAACATATATTTACGAAATTTAGTTAATTTTGTAAAATACAATTTTTACAGTATTTTGAAAAATCCGAATTACATGTACAGTATATATAGATATTTATTTTAAACTAGTAAGATTGCTTTTGTTTTTTTTTAATTTTGGTCGTTTTAAATTTATATATATAATACATTTTTTTTTTTTTTTATTAACGAATTAATTTTTTTTTCAACAAAAGTTTTGATATCTTATCAGAAAAATTAAACAAGAAAATTATAATTACTGTGTTTACCCGATGTATAAGAAATTCTCTTATTTTATCAAAATTTATTGACGTCAATCTCATGAACTGGCAAAACTGATTACATCAGATATTCTTAATCAGTTTTTGCAAAGTGGAATGTTTTTTATTATCGGTTTTTTCTTAAAGTAAAAGTTAATAATTTAACTGAACTGTAAAGGATTTTTTTTCGTTAACTGATAATTTATTTTTTAATCTTTCCCATTGTCTTTTTTATGTGGTTTTTACCAAATCGTGTCGGTTTATGTATTACTTTACACAATTGTCCTCTCAAAATATATTTTATATCTATAATGACTTTGTAAAAAAAGGCTACGGTAATTAAGGCTCTTCTTTTATAAATGTTTAATTTTAATATGAACTGACTTAATTTTTTAGTTGTGTCATTAAATTTTCTAATTTTTTTTCAGTGCTACTCGTACTGTAATAAATTATTATTTTGTAATCAGTATTGTAATTTCTTCTTTTTTTTGTATAAAAAAGTATGTTTTTGTAATATATTAACTATTTGTTCTGTTGCTGTACATTATTGATGCAGTGGGAGGAGTCAACATTTCAATCGTTCACCATGGATTCATATCAAAGACCTCGTGTAATATCGCGGTGGGGAGCTCGAAATGGTGGGGTTATCAATGAACCAATCCGATCAAAGATAACGAAATTGCTCTCTCTCTCTCTCACTCTCTCGCTCTCTCTCTCTCTCTCGCTCTCTCTCTCTCTCCCTCTCTCTCTCTCTCTCCCTCGCACTCTCACGCTCTCTCTCTCTCTCTCTCTCCCTCTCTCTCTCTCTCTCCCTCGCACTCTCACGCTCTCTCTCTCTCTCTCGCTCTCTCTCTCTCTCTCTCCCTCGCACTCTCTCTCTCTCTCTCTCTCTCTCTCTCTCTCTCTCTCTCTCTCTCTCTCTCTCTCTCTCTCTCTCTCTCTCTCTCTCTCTCTCTCTCTCTCTCTCTCTCTCTCTCTCTCTCTCTCTCTCTCTGTGTGTGTGTGTGTGTGTGTGTGTGTGTGTGTGTGTATGACCAAATAATTTTGGTCCTGAAAGAATATTAATTTGTTTATTTTTATTTTTAATTTCAGAAAGTTTCTTAAGTTTTTGATTATATATATATATTTTTTTTCTTCCCCTACTCTCCCCGACCGGATATCCATTTAAGTATACTCAGTCGGGGAGAGTGTCCTTTTAGTCTAAGGGAGTGTCCCCCGCCCACCGGTTGTACACCTGGCACGGCAGGTTAGCTCCCCCGGTCTCGGATCTTTAATTTTATTTTATTCGCCTGCCTCTAATCCCCCGCCTCGGAGACGGGGTATGGCTACGCCACCTCCCATCCCCTCAGCAGGGAACCGGGTCTCGGTCATTATGTCTTTGCCTCTAATCAGCGGTACCGCCCCCACTAAGCACCGAGGCACCCGCAGGAGCGGCACCGCCAACCGGGACTCGATCTTTTATCTGTCCCACACACCCCAGGAGTTCCCCCCCCTTCTCAGGAACCCGCACACCACGGCGTACGGGCCCTCCACGGAGGGACTGTCCTCCCTACCCTAATTTCACAAACCCCTTCTTCTGTCCTCTTCTTCCTTGGTGCGTAAGATTTCCCCGGCAAACCTACGGAACCAATCCCAGTTATCGTCACTATAGACCATCCAATTTAAGAGGTTTTCAGGTGTAAGTCCGTTGTCCGAAATTTCTCTTCTATTTGGAGCCCATCTTGGGCATACAAACACAGTGTGTTCCGCATCATCAGTCTCTGGGCAGTACACACATTGTGGGGTAGGTCTTTTTCCAATTCTAAACAGATAATGGCCGAACGAGCCATGCCCCGTCAACAGTTGTGTCGTATAAAAATCTACATTACCTATTCTATTACTAGTCCACATATTTATGTTGGGGATTAGTCGCCTGGTCCAATCCCCAACTCTAGAGTGTGTCCATGTATCCTGCCACTCTTGGTCAATTAGCCGTTCAATCTCATCTTTGGACATACCCCTATATCTAAATGTTCTTTGTTTAATTTGTAAATCAATGGGTAGAACCTTCGTTAGTATACACAACGCGTCGTATGACACTTCTGTATCCCGCGGCTACACGCAGTAAAGCAAGCCTGTGTACTCTTTTTAATATTGTTTTGTTTCTCTGAATATTCATTGTATCTCCCCATATCGGGGCCGCATATAAAATTGCTGACGTGGTAGCCGCAGTTATCAGTCTCCTTATTACCATTTTCGGTGTACCATGGTTCTGGAAAAGAGTCCTCAATGCCTTAATCAAAGGGGTGACCTTGTTACAAATCATCTCTACGTGTTTGCTAAATCTTAGGCTTTTATCCAAAAGAACCCCTAAATACTTTGCTTCTTTGACCTCCTTAATTCTCTCTCCTCTAATGTTTATATTGAGGTTTCTAATAGGTCTTCTACCTGAAAACACCAAACAACAGGATTTGTTTGTTGTTTTTGATTATATTACAGTGAGAATAATCTACGGAATTTGATAGCGGATGAAAAATATCAAACTTTGTTAAGAATTATATTCCATAACTGTAATTTATAAACTTAATTTGTCACTAAGCGAATCTTAAAAGTAATTTTTATTTTATACTGTTTTTTTTTATTAAATAAAAATGTATTTAGTGTGCATAATTACTTTAATAATAATAAATAATAAATGTATTGTAGCAAAATGATATATTATAAGGAAATATTATAGAGAAGTTATCCAAATTTAAAAAAAAATCTGCTCAAAGATTCAAATTATTTTTTATTTCGAATAAATTAAGGTAAATTTTACAATGGCGATGAAATTTTTGGATTTTTTGAAGGTAATATTTTGACCAGCTTGACCATCACCTTGAGAATTTGTTTTTATACAAAAAAATGCATTTTGATGCGAGTCTTTGAATTTAGTTTTTTAATATTTATTGGATACAAGAGTCAAAACTTTTATTCTGAGTTTTTTAAAAATTTGCATTTGTTTTCGTAAAGATGTAAATGCTACAGGTCACAGAAGTTAATATTCGTTTATATGATTAGTTTTTTACAGACTTTTCGAAGAAAAGTACAATTTAATTTTGGTCGCACGGTGGGATTGGAGGAATGAAATTGAACTTTCTATACGTTTTGAGGTATAAGGAATACGAAAATACCATTCACATAAAATGTAATTTCCTTATTTATATATATTTTGGCCTATGGTATAAAATTTGTGGCTAGAAAATCTCCAAAACTATTGTTTATCTCAAGTTTTGCATATGAAAATTTGATGAAATTGGTTGAGTTGTTCGTCAGTTACGCTCAATTTAAGATTGATAACAGACAACATAACCTCAATTTGAGGTTATGTTGAGGGGGGAGTTGTATTAGTATAATTTTCATACGCGCTTATGCACTGAGTAACAGTGGTGAATGAGTTTAAACCTGATGCTTGTGTGTAGGGTCTACTTGTTAATCAAACTTACGTAGTGCGTTTCTGTCTGCAAAATAAAGAGGGCATCGGAAACGAAAAGTCTGCCTAATTTAATAAAACTCTTGCGCAGAACTGCGCAAGAGTTTTATTAAATTATGGATTTTCACAATTAGGACTCAAATTACTCGTGTCTAAATTCTAAAGGAAGCACATTTCAGAGTTACGAAAAACTTGAACTGAACATCTAGTAGCGAAAATGTTCTGATTTAATTAGTATCAGCATTACAAATCTAAATTCATATACCTTACCTTCTTCGTTTCTTAGATTCTCTATTTTTAATCTTCTTTCATTCTTAATGTTCAGCCGATTCCGCAGCAACAATTTTATATTTCCTTTTGCAATCACTTCTTTACCCTTTGAGTAATATTTGTATCGAGGGATATTCAAACCCTTATCGTTATAGAAATTGCAACTATTTTCCGTATTTGCTTCTGTTAGTACAATTTTTATTTTCTTCATGAAATACTGTTGGATTTATTACTTTTTTCTGAGTGAAATTATGTAAACTGTCATCATATTTTGCGAATAAGCATTAAAGTATATTTTTTTATAGGGAATACCTGTACATCTTTGATAAGAACTAGCTATAAGTTTTATAAATTAAATATTAATTTCTTTTCGCAGATTATAAAGTAGAGTTAGATTGGAAATAATTGTTTATTATATTATTTTGAATATAAATATATTCTATTTTTTATTATTAACTTTTATTTTTTCTTTATGAAAATTGATCTGAACATCTAGTAGCGATAATTTTCTGATTTAATAGTATCAGCATTAAACAATTAACTTCATATACCTTCTTACTTTCTTTACCTTCTTCGTTTCTTAGATTCTCCATTTTTTATTTTCTTTCATTCTTAATGTTCAGCCGATTCCGCAGCAACAAGTTTTGTTTTTTGTTTTTTTAATTTCATTTGTGTTTAGGTCAGATACTTAAGTAATTTAAGTATTTTTTACTTATTTCTACAACTGTGATTTATTTTTTTTTATAATTGTTGTGAAATGAGGAGGAGACGTCTTTTTTTACTCATTTGTTCACGTTCAATAATAATAACAATAATATTGCTAATGTATTATTTAAAAATATTCCTTTGTTCTTTTAAAAGATACTGTAGTTAATGTATTTTTTCTTACTAATTAACCCGAGGTTGAAAAAAATTTAAACGAATTTTTCCTTATTGTAGTTTTTTTTTTTGTGAAGTGTGACTGAAAAAAGTAGTCCTATCGTGTTGATAGGTATTCTTTTGGTGTTTTTATTTTTTTATTTTAATGAATATATTCTATAAATAAACATATATACATATAACTAGTTTAAAAATAAACTAATTATTGGCAAATGTATATTTTCTGGATCTGTTATATCTTTTATATCATTTCTTTTTTCTATTTACTACTTTTTAATTTTATTCGATTGATCGTAAACGATGTGGAAACCTGATTTTTTAATGTCTTGTTGTTGTTAATTATAAGATAAAATTACTAATTTTGTTTTACCACTTGAATTTTTTTTCTTATCCAATTATCGTTTTAGTGCTTGTTCCCACCTTTTTTTGTATTATGTATAGTATCTTATTAATGACCGAAGTTTTATAAATACTTTTAGTTTTATTAATTAATGTTAATTGAAAATTTTTAAGATAAATATATTTGGAGGCGTAGAATATAAGTTATATATAAATTTAATTGCGGCTTTCCTTGATGTAGTTTTCTTTTACTGTTTGCAGGAAAATCTTTTAAATGTATTCTATACTTCTATGAGCCCCTTGTGTACGATCAACATTATGCATATACCAATTAATTATATTGGTCATGTAAAGATAGGTTTGTGTAGTAAATTACGTTAAATATTATAAAAATTTGAAATTAAAAAAAGTTCAAAATCGTAAATATATGTCTTTAATAATATAAATCAAGATGACCATTTTGATTTCTAAACAATCATCGATAGATAGGTTTACTGTTAAGCAAAATTAAATAAAACAACTAAAACCTGTAACTCAGATTGCCCATTACGACATAATGTGATGAGGCTTTAGGTTTTGTTTATCTCAATCTTTTACTGGATGCAAAATAAATGAGAAAGTGGCTGTAAAAACTTATAAAGGTTTAAAAAGAATTCAGAATAACCAATAACAGTAGAAAAAGTTATTTTTGGTAAAATAAAAGGCGTATGCTCAGATAAATACAAGGTATTAAAGATGATCTTCCCGAATTTAAACTTTAATAACTCACGTTTAATAACACTTAGGTACATAAACGTAGCAGCAATGGAAAGGAAAACTCAAACATTTTCAGTAGATGGTACAGTTGTGTAGTACTTGATTTCGTCACTAGGGCCGGTGGAGAAAAAATGGCTACCATCGATTACATGAAGGAATTTTGTGTGCTGAATTTTCAAGTCTGCCAGTCATATCATTGTACAATGTAATTTTAGAAGGAAGTTTAATGAAGATCAATCCAGTGAGTCCAATACACCTAAGTGGTATTCTGACTTTAAAAGAAGAGAAATCTGTAAGCGAAAGTCAACCGGTCGTCCAACACGGAAACAGCTGTTGAGCGTGTAAGAGTTTCGTACGAAGTTAACAGATTTATCTCTGGGATTTTGTCAAACAACACGTGTATCGGCCACTTTTACCACTTACCATCGAGGATCTTCGTGTTCGCATCACAGAGGCCAGGTAGCATTAATTTTAGTCTAATGTCCATTTAGGTAGTCTAATGTTAAAAGGTGTACGGGAGGAATTGGACTGGCTTGATGTGTGTCGCGTGACGCAGGGAGTTCACATTGAGCACATGTGACCTGCTTAATATAAGCCAAATGTAATACAAAATATTCTGAGTTTCCATTTCCATTGATGCTACTTACATGTATCTGAGTGTTATTAAACGTGTTTTAATCAAGATTGTAATCGGAAAGATCGTTTGTAATAACCCTATATTCTCAAAAGCTTTTATAGGTTATCATTTAATTGGTAATACAAAAATCAATATTCAAACTATAGTAATTTTTTAATTTTTCATTTGATATACGAGTCATGTCATATTTTCATTGTTGAAAAACAAGTCATTTTTTATTTATATAAATACTTTTCTACTGTTATGCAGGATGATTTACGAAGAATGTAACACAATTTCAGGACATGCTGTACTGGTGAAAATAAAGAAGAAAATTCATATACACGTAGATTCGGAAACCCGTCGTTAGTTAGTATTGGCTGGCGAAAGATTTCGTCCTAATTTCTGCATCTACGGTTCAATTCCTGCAAAAGATTGGGGTTGGAAAACACTATATTATGTTTGGTGCAAAATAATTTTGTTAAATTGGTATTTTTTAAAGAAAATTTATGGAGAATTTGACTCCGAGTAAAATAGTATGAATTAAGTCAACAGAAACTAATTGCAAATGTAAGAATTTCGAAGTTTATTAAAAACAAAATGTGGCAGATTTTTACTAGATATTTAACGAAACAAAATGTTCAATATTACAGAATAGAAGCATTAAATATTTTATAAACTAGCAAAGACAAGCATAAGAAATAAAACAAACTTACAAACAATAAAAATTCTGCTGAAAATGTCTCGAAAATTACTAAAAATACAGTTCTGTGACCTATTTTTATTTCCAATTCTTCAGGTGGTTGCATTTTTACTTCCTTGTAGTTCATAAGTATTGTAATCGCTAAAAATATCGGTTTTCAGATTTCAACAGAAATATTAATTTTGATAATTCCTGAATCCATTTTGAATAATTTTGGCGTGACGTCTGTACGTACGTATGTACGTATCTCGCATAACTCAAAAACAATTACCCGTAGCAAGTTGAAATTTTGGATTTAGGACTGCTGTAAAATCTATTTGTGCACCTCTCCTTTTGATTGCGATCGACTGAACCAAAAGTGTCCTAAAAAAGCCCAAAATCCAAATTAAATTGGATTTTGGCCTTTTTCTTATCTGCAGTAATAAGCCCTCATTGAGAGCTTTTCAACGATGTATCATAAGTGTTACTTTTTTTCACTGGTTCCAGAGTTATAGCCAAATAAAACTTTAACTAATGAAATATTTGGATCTTACGAGGGGAAGGCACATCGGTTTGAATCAACTTTATATCTTTTTTTAAACTTTTATTTTTAATTATATATATTGATTTATTAATAATTATTAACGTCGGATTGTAAAAATAAATATCAGAAGTTATTAATAAAATAAAATTTTATGTACTTTTAAAAATGTGTATATGTAATTTAGTAGGCGTACATGGAAGTCATGTGGTGTCCACATCAGATTTTTTGATTAGAGATCAGCGAGTTTAAAATTACAGAAATACCGGAACCGTGTGGAAAGTTTTGGCGGAATCTGAAAAAATGACACTTGGTAAGTTATATTTAGCACACAGTTTTAAGTAACGACGATAAAGTCTTATCTAAAGATTACTTTGTATATGCCGAGACGAGTTGTCGAATAGATGGTTTATTTCTTCGCCTAATTTTTGGTGAAGAATGTTCGTTTCACATTAATGGAAAGGTCAGTAGACGTAACATAAGAATATGAGGAATTGAAAGCCCTAGAGAAACACTGCAAATATACGCGATTAACATAAAGTGAACATCTTTTGTGTTATTTTCCGCAGAAAGATATACGGACGGTTTTTTTTTCACAAATACACAGTAACTGGAGGAATTTATCTGGAAATGTTAAATGGATGCCTAATTATTCAGGTTGAGAAAGACTTAAAAATTACATGATGTTCAACTTAAGAGCGTTCAATTTAATAATAGTTTATTGGCAAATACGTACATAATAATTTACAGAAGGTTTTGAAAAATGATGTCCATACACTTTCAACGCACTTGTCAACACGTTTGACCACGTATACTACTGCTCGTTAGCTTTAAATTGTCTATTTCCTGGATGGCATTGGTAATGGCTGTCTTCAATTCCTGAAGGTTGTGTGGATTGTTCCTATAAACAATTTCTTTCAAGTAATCTCACAGAAAGAAGTTTAGACTAGTCAGATCAGGGGATCTTGATGGCCACATTCCTTTAGAAATAATTCTTCCACCGAAAAGGTTTTGTAGCATCTCCATAGGAGAATGAGCTCTACGGTAAGTAGGGCAGTCCTGTTGCCAACCAGCAGTACGCTCATCTTTTTGTAGTAAGTCTATGAACTATGGGACAATTTCTTGGTAGAGAGCGGTATCCAAAGTTTTTTCAAAAAAAAACAAGGGTCGTATTACTCGTCGCTTTGAAACTTATACGCCTGTATTTTGTGGGTGTAGAGGAGATTCAAAGAAAATGTGCGGGTTTCCCGTAACTCAGGCCCGGTATTTCTGCTGGTGGGTTATTATCATACCCACCAAGGTGAAACCACGCTTCATCTGTGAAAAACATTTAATCTAAAATGCCTTTCTTGGACCAATGAGAGTAGTGAACCCTTTAAGCATAATCCCCATTAGTTAGCTCATGGAAAACCTGCATTCAATGCGGATAACATTTCCGCATTCTTTTCACTGAAGTGTAGGTTGAACGTAGTAAAATTTTCTTTTTCCGGCTTAGCCTCCACAAAAATACGAGGAGATCTTGTAACTGCTGCTTTAGTGTCCTGTAAAATTTTCTTTTTCCGGCTTAGCTTCCACAAACTTTACGAGGAGATCTTGTAACTGCTGCTTTAGTGTCCTGTACGACCTGCGTCATTAAAACTCGACGCAGATTGACAATACTCAAGTGTGCAGCCAATAAAACAGTCCATCCTACTCCAGCTCCAGTCGTACCAACATCTTCCCCGTATTTTAACCATCTACACCAATGTATGCATTTAGTATAAATTGCTGAGTGATGGGGCTTCTTTTAAGATGAACACTGTATATTCTCGTTAAACGTTTACTTTGATACAACTGCTGGTGGTTGATGTCAATATTGATCGTTGCATCACATAGCTAATTTGGCAAGATGGCCGCTATGCCTATGGAGAAAGCTTTTTCTGTACTCGAATTAGTCAAAAAACTACTTGCTCGTGCTTCGACGTGCAAGTCGTACAAAATAGTGCTCCGCCTCACTGGAACACAGTGTTTCGAAATTATCTGGACGAACATTCCGGGGGTTATAAGAAAGTACAGATAAAATTTCGTAATGATCGGTTCAGTAATTTTCGCAGTTATCGGGAACAAACGATAGATAACGTTGTCTCTTTATATAATAGTGAGATTAAAAACTTGAGATTAAAATATTTATAAATGAAATTTTTAATCTAATATTATATTAATTAAAACATACAATAAATTTTGAATAAAAGAATTACGTCATATTTAAACAGTACATTTCATTAACCAAACATGTTGCATAGAGTAACACTTTTAAATATTTTTTTACTCAGTATTATTGTAATGTATTATATTTATTTTTTAAATGTTCTGAGTTGGAAAAAATCAAAAAAGAAAATGTTTTATTGGCAGATTTTTTATTCACTATAGTCAGAATCCTAAAAATATTTTTAGATTAAATTATTACAATATTCCCATATGATTATTGGATTAACTTCTACTCATTCGTCAATAACCAGTTTTCTTTACAATAATAAATGTGGGGAAAAAACTACTGGTAAAATTGCAATAGAAAATATGAAAGGTCTGTTATTAAATCAGGTTAATTTAAAAGAATTATGGAATATTGTTTTAAGACCATTCAGCTGAGTAGAGTTCGTCCTGAATTAATTTTGCATTCACTAATAATGAAAATTATGTAGCCTACTTGTTTGCTTTCGTATTAAGCTTGATTATAATTTATAATATTGTATTATAAGATTATAATTATTTAAATTTTATTGTATTTACAGGTGAGTATTCAAAAATATACTCTTTATATTCACGTGAGTATAATAAGTTAATAGATTACTTTAATTTCTTTTATCTTTATTTTTTAAGTAGTCAATTGTATGTCCTAGATATCTACATATTATTTTATATTCTAATTTATTGTCTATGGGGGGTCCTTTTTTAATCTCTTGTGCGTTCTTATCAGAGATTTACATATTGTTTTAGCAAATTGTTTTTGTTTGTATAATTTTCCTGCGGAATATAAAGTGTAACCATATCATTTTATTAATAATAATCTGTTAAAACTGTACCAATTAAAGCTAAAAGAAAAGAGGTTAAGTTTTTCCTAAATAATACCAAAAAATTGTCGTTGTTAAGCTCTCAATGTGAACAGATGACTGAATTTTCGCGAATTAGTACTCGTTTTCGTTGTTTTTGTTATTAATAAGTGTTATTTTGTTGCTTTTTTTCCGTCGTTTTGTTGTATTTTTAGTATTTATTTGAATTTTTTTTGTTTACGTTGTTGTGTTTCCTGTTTGTCGTTTTGCGTATTCTTTAATAAAAAACCACAGTTAAGAGGGATGGATTTGTTGGTTCGACAATAATCGAATACTAAACTTGAAATTAAAAGGTGCTCCGAAGATATGGACAGAAGTGTTCGTATGTTGGAGTCTTTTGAAGAAGTTCTGGACCGGTTAGAAGATGGATCTCGGGAGAGGTGGGAGGCTTCGGTCTTCTACCTACGATGATCGGGTGGGTACTCCCTTGAGATGCCATTGGGGGGTCGAAATAAGACCGTAGTCTCGGTGGGAATTTCTATGGGGTTTTCCACTAGAGGCAAGGCATCAAAACCGGAGTCCCGGTGGGGAGTTCCCTTTCGGGAACTCCTCACTTGAGGCATGGCATAAAAAAAAGACCGAGTCTCGGCTACCTGGGCGGGGTTTTAATCCTTCCGAGGTAGTTTGGAGCGAGCGCACCCGTAGCTTAGTTTATGCTTAGTCGCGGATCCGGCTCTGGGGGGCGAGGAAACAAAAATGACAAAAAAATACTAAAAAGTTTTATTTCAATTTGGAATTTTTTAAATTCCTTATTGTAATAAGTACAGTTTGACTACAAATAAAATAGACATTTTGATGGTTTATAAAAATTTAACTTTTTAATATAAAGATAGTAACTAATAAGGTTTTACTGAAAATGTTTTTAGGTTGGTACAACATCTATTGTTTATGTCAATATTGATTATTGTGTCGCATAAACAGTATGGATTAATAGCCGCTCCTCAAATGGAGAAAGCTTTTTGTATGCTCGAATTAGCAAAAATAAATTCCTCTACAATCGTACAACGACGTTCAGAACAAAGTACGGTAAACGAACATCAATAAGGCAATCCATCAACGACTAAAAAATGGAATTAGGAAACGCAATATGTCTGTGTAAAAAAAAAGTACTGAAGTATAAGAAGAAGTTGATCATGTTAGCGCCGTTTACCGACGTATTTCAAGTAAATCTTATAGAAATCAGCGAGTTTAAAATTAAAAAATCTCAGCAACCGTTAACCAATAGTTAATTTCGTTTTATTTTACAAACTAAAAGGCTAATTTGTTCGTTAAATTATTTGTTTAATTAATCTATTCGTTAAATTTGGTATGAGAGGGGTCGGTACACAATTGGATAAGGTCTATTTAACCTACTTTATACCTTAACAAGTATAATGATACAAGTAAAGATATAAGCAAATTACGTACATTTTATAAGGTTTAAATTTAATTTAATAATTAAGTGGTAGCTATTATAAAATAATATTATTGTATTACGTAAAAAACAATTATTGTAATAGTATTATTATATTATTAATATTACTGTAATATATTATAATATTATTAGTATTGTAATACGTAAACGTTCCTAACAACAGATTTTGGATTTATACCATTAGATGATTTAAAGGGGAATTGACGCGGGAATGTCGGTTAATTAATTAAAAATCTCGTACCAAGCTTACTAGAGAATGTGTAATTAAAGTGGCCTCTCTTCATATTCTTCACCGTGACGTATTTACTGTTGTTACTTATCACTATTTCAAGCCTATTTTAATATAGTAGATATTCAGCCTTTTAAATTACATCTCTCTGTTCACCAGAACTCTCTATAATTAGAATCATTACTCTCAGAAAAAGATACCTTTTTTAACTCTGGTGCTTTAAATTTGTTACAGTAATAATAAAAATTGACATCAAGCGTGTAATTAATTAGAAAAAGATACCTTTTTTAACTCTAGTGCTTTAAATTTGTTACAGAAATAATAAAAATTGAGATAAAGCGAGTAATTAATTAGTCACTTCCGCTGTTACTGCGGCTTTTCCCTTTCCGTTGTTGGTTTGCACTCCGCAACTCAATAAGGAAGAATTATGCATTCACTATGATTATTATTTTCGTATATAATACTCGTACGATAATGGTTGGCGTAACTGACCCAAGTTGCTATATTTTTCATTGCGCCTTGTGACTAATCAATAATTCATACAAATAATTGTAAAGTTAAACTGGATATTTTAACACAGTTTAATCAAATATTTTTGTAAAACAATTAAAAAAACAATAACCTGATCCAATTTTCAATTATTATTTGAATCATATTAAATCATTCGTTTACGTCGTTTTAACAGTACACAATTATTATTTGTGTAGAAACTTTCCATTACGTATGATGACGTAGTTTCCAATATAATTTACCGACGAAAAAAATAATTTGTATCACATAACTTGTGATTTAAATAAAAATGAAAATAAAGTTAGATTTTATAATTCTATATATTATTATATTTACGTTAACGTTAATTTATAGAAATGTTATAAAGAAATATCGTAATTTAAAATCAGTTTTTATTATTTTCACTCTTAAAGAATAAATAAAGACCTTTAACATCACTCGAATTAGCATTTCGTTTTAGTCCATTAATTTTACGATATGAAATTTATAACTCGCAGATAAACCTAAACGCTAATTGTTGTCTGAATCTATGCTGATTACCTGGAATTTATTATTTCATTTTCTACTTACAAGACTTCCTTAAAAATAAATATTGGTTAATTGCATTTTATTTATAATTCATTATATTTTTAGAAAATTTTCTTGAATATTTGTATTGATAACCAGTAGATTGTAAAAATACTCTATTACGTATTCATTTATTTCATTTTAAAATTTAATTGCCTAAATAGGGGGTCTTTTAAATTGAGTGCGAAAAATCAACAAATTGTGGTGGCGTCGTTGATTTTTTTTTTTAATTTTTCAAGCGTCATTTGTTTTCAGTATTTAATGACAAATAGCCATGTAACGCTTACAACAACGTTTACAAATTATAAAAATTTGTTATCGAAATTTGAAATCGGTTACTGCTACGTAACGTGCGATATTTACTTCGCGATATTTACGGTGTGCATAACCGGCTAAACAAAAGCACACATTCATCATTTTGTTAACAAATTCGAAGAAAATTTTCGCTACTTGACGTTGAAACACCAATTCACAAAATAAATGCTACGAGTTCAGAGAATATTGCTGCTGTAAAAGGAAGCGTTCGTGAAAATCGAAACTAGTTAAAAAATTTAGTCATTTTGATAATTTTTGATCTTGATAAAAAATCCACAACTTTTGTAAGAAAAATGTTTTTTTAAAATGTACCATTAAAGATGTGAATTTTTAGTTCGGCCATACCCCCACCTTTATTTCCAATTTTTTTGAAAAATTTAATACATCTTTTCTCCCCGAAGGTAGTACTTGTCTACCAAATTTGAAGAACTTGGGGTTCGGTATTATAAGACGAAATACAGGCCAACAAACACACAAACGTCCGTCTGACAAAAATAGATTTTTTTGGATTTGGGAGCTTTAAAATAAATTCTTTTTTACAGATTATTTACAATCAATTTAAATTTATTTTTTGTTAATTTTTTTTTTAATTTCTCCTGAAGGCACAAAACTTAAAAATATATTTTTTGACCAATCTATATACTTTTCCGTTATAGCTATATCTGCTATAGCCGGAAAGGTACTGTACGTTAAGGTTCATTTGTGTACGTAAAATGTATAATAGGAATATAGAATGACAAATCCGGTACGCTTTATCGAATAACTTCCTGTAATTGGACAATAGTTATACAGGTAACTAATAAAGTTACTATTAGTAATATATGATAATATTTAATTTAACCAAAATACTATTACACATTATTCCTATGAAAGAAATTATGAATGGTGATATCATGTCAGTTGAATGAATGTCTAAAGGGATTTACGAGACGGAAGTAGTTAAGACATAGCGTCGGCATGAATGTGAATTGACCTGTGATGAGTTATAGAAAAAAGTACACGGTTTTTATCACGTAGTCTCATGTAAAAATGTTATTAAAATATTTCTATATAACACGTGCCTTTTATTTTATTTGAATTCATAATTCATACTTACAGACAGGTTATAAAAAGTAAAAAAAGGAAGGAAAAAATCCTACCAAAAATTATATATATATATATATATATATATTGAAACATTAAAAGATATACCTATATACAAGTATCTGATTAATTTTTTATGATCAATAAATTTTACCTTGTAACCTGTTTTACTTATCTCTTTCATCTATATTGCAGACTAATAAATGAAATGAAATTTGTTTGGTATTTAAATTTATATTAAACAAAAAGAACGAAAATACAAATCTATGAAATATTTATTTTTAAAAATCGTAGTAAATGGAAATACAATTAATATTATTAAATTGTTAATAGAAATATGAAAGATGTATGGCCATTTTGAAAAATATTTAACCTGGACAGTAAATGAGTTACTCATAAAATATGGTAGTACAGGAACGGAACGCAAAGGTATTGCTCTGTTTACCCCTCTGTTAATCGCAGAGCATGTACGTTGGCCCTTTTCTGCTGGTACTTTATAATTATCGGGTGGGTATTTTAATTTTTAATAACAGTTATATATTTGTTTTTATTTTAAGATGGACGGAGTCGAAGATTGCTTGATAGTACAAAGATAATGCGGGACCATATAATAGCTAAACAGGGTGAGCTAAATAAGCTAAATGATAGTCCCGGTTATTAATAAGAACCAATAGAAAAAAAGCTATCAAAGTATTACATGACTTTCCCGGTTACGCCGGTCAGGTCATTCATTACCTTACACAGCTTTTATTATGTTATATTATTGTATGTAATTATCTTTATATTGTTGTATAATAACAATAATATAAAATATTAACCTACATATAAAAATATTCATACGAAGGCGAGTCAAAAATTATCTACACTTTCGCCATAAAAAACCTTCAGAGATTGCATACTGCCTTTTCGCAGTATGATACCGCAGTTGATACGATTGCGGTCACGTGTGCGAAAATTTTATCCCGATCGCGTAATTTGCTTTCCGGTTATTACAGTGTAAACATGTCCGCTCAGCTGGCAATTTGCACCAAGGATGAACAACAAGCATTGATCCGATTTCTCTGGTCGGAGGGTTGAAGGGTGCAGAGATTTATTGTAGACTTTTATCACAATACCGCAACAGTGCTTTACCACGTAAAAGTGTTTTTTTCGTGGATCGATAAGTTTAAAAGTGGGCGAACGAATGTGACGCACGAAAAAGGAACAGGACTCCATCATCAATGTCCACCCATCTCGGGCAACAAGATTCAACAAGCTCGAGAAGCGAATAGGCGATTTACCATCGATGTTGTTTGCTTCTTCTTTGAACGTGAGTCACGGTTCTGCCCATCAAATCATGCACTATGTGCTCAGCCCTTCGGTAAAGTCTGTGCGCGATGGGTACAAAGACAGCTTACTACAGAACACAAGCTCAAACCTTTTGACAACTGCCAACGCTTAATCGATCACTTCAGCAAGGACTGAGGTACTGAAACAATTCCCCTACAGCCCAGATCTTCGTTTGACTTTCTTCTGTTTTGGGCTGTTCAAGGATATTTTATGAAGTCTTTGACTACCCACAGACTTAGATGTGCATGAAGCGGTACAAAATTGGCTTGCGACCGACTGAAAACCTTCTTCTGAAAAGGAATGCGCACGCTTGTGGACCGTTGGACCAAGTGCATTGACAAGGGAGGTGACTACGTAAAAAATGATATAAATGTTGAACACCTACCTTTGTATAAATAGATTGTAGAATGGAAAGTTCAGATAATTTTTTACTCTCTCTCGTATACAGATTAAGCTTAAATTTGCTGAAGTGAAATTTTCTATACATCTAACACCCCCTTCAATGGAAGGGGGGGTGTCCTTCAATGGAGGCTAAAATAGGAAAAATAAAGTTTTCAAAAATACTTTTCTGTGTTTTAGGTCTGGGGTCTTTCTTTTTCCTGTTTACCCTCCGGTAATTACCGTTCAGATAATACTTCAGAGGATGAGTGATATGTATAAGTGTAAGTGAAGTGTAGTCTTGTACAGTCTCAGTTCGACCACTCCTGAAATGTGTGGTTAATTGAAACGTAACCACCAAAGAACACCGGTATCCACGATATAGGATTCAAATCCGTGTAAAAATAACTGACTTTACTAGGACTTGAACGCTGGAACTCTCGACTTCCAAATCAGCTGAATTGGGAAGACGCGTTCAGCACTAGACCAACCCGGTGGGTTTTAGGTCCGGGTCTATAAAAAAGATTGTAGACATTTCTTGATAGCTCTATATATGAAGTATAAACTTTAAATAAATTTTTGAAAGATATATCAACCGAAGGGAGATGGGTCGAAAGAACAAAAAACATATATTTCAGTTTTAAGAGGGGGGGGGGTTGATCTGTATAAAACGTTTTTTGGATTATTTATATACTCATTCGCGTTGTAGGTAACAAATAATAATTTTTTTAAGTTTTCTCTGAAATGTCTCTGAAGAAAATCGTAATTGATTTTTTCGCGATTTCCCCCACCCTTTAACGAATTTTAAAATATTCAGTCAGAATCCTTACGACAAGCGAGTAAAGCGGTATCCGATGTCTCATTTATTAATTTTATTCTAATACCATTAAATAGATATATTAATGCGGTAGATTTAAATAGAAAATTTCCATATAAGGGAAATACACAACGGGTTATTAATTTTTACAAGAGGTAACATTGCTACCCAAATGGGGAAATATCCCCAGAAAGTCTGGGAACATTTTGTAGAAATCAGTTTCTAAAATTATGTATTAAATTTGTTACCGATTCGTTTCAAAAATCGTTTCCTATTTGTATTTCATGATTTTTCCTCTTTTATAATAATTGTCTTAATGCCTGCATGTCCCTAAGTTTATTTTTTAATTTCTCTAACTTTTCTAGTCGATATAATTACTTTCGTCTTCTTTGGAATACTTTCATCGGTTTTTGCTGTTCTTTCGATTCTGATCCATAGTGATGAAATCTACGTTTCATGGGGACAGAAATATATTTGGGTTAAACAATGCCACACGAAGTGGTCACATGATGCCGTTTTCTAATTGAACATAGGTAATCGCGGCACCCATCTTTCTGATAGTCTTATCATATATAAATACCAATATAACATTGTATTTTAATGTACAGTTGAGATTTCTATAATGTGAACAGTCTCAAGTACTTGTATCTGACGATTATTAGACTTTAAATTACACATCATTACATTTCAAAACGGTATTATTAATTTTTTTCAACGATTTTTCATATTATAACATTTGGACGTCCAATATGTGGTTTGTTATTATGCAGTTTCTTAGTTTCCCGGCCAGTATAGCTGGAATATTAAAGGGGAAAATATGGTGATCGTGTCAAAAATGGGATATTCGGTTTTTTGCAAATCTTTACGTTTTAGGGTTTTAGAGTTTTAGAGGCAACTAGTTCATCTAGACCAAAAAAAAACATATGTATTTGCGTAAGTATATATATATATGTTGCACTATCTTTGGCCTTTTATCTCAGGATTGACCGAACCTTTTTTCTTCAAATATTTCTATATAGTGCATTGATCATATTATTTAAAAAATTCGTTAATAAGGTGGGGGAATTTTCTGAGGTATTTCAGAGAAATTTTTATTACAGCAAATTTGTTATTAAAAAATTCACGTATAAATAATCAAAAAAATACTTTTCAAAAAATCAACTTCCACCTCTTAAAATTAAAACGTGTTTTGTTCTTTTCCCTTCGGTTTAATTATTCTTCAAAAATTAAAAAAAAAACGTGTATTTCTTACATTTACTTTCGACTTTGTACTTCGTATACTCTTATAGCGCTTTCAAAGAATTCTACATTTTTTCAAAATATAGACCTCGGATCTAAAATGCAGAAAGTTTTTTGAAATTTTTTTTATATTTTAGAATTTATTGAAGGAGGTGTTAGATTTAATGAAAACTTTACGTAAGCAAATTTTTTAAGTTTAACCTACCTATATATGAATATTTTTAGGAAAATGTTCCTCAAAATGTATTCCGTAACTCTAAAAAATACATATTCGGTTTTTCGGCTCTAACTCTTTTAATTCTTATTATTAATATGGTTTTTTATTTTTTATTTATCACTTAAAAAGTTATTTAAATTAAATAAATTTGGCACCTATATATATATATATAAAGATGTAAGTTTACTTTTAGTCCAGTCGATTGCAATCAAAAAGGGAGGTGCACAACTAGATGTTATAACACTCCTAAATCCAAAATAGCAACATCCTACGGCTAATCGTTTTTTAAGTTATGCGAGATACGTACAGACGTCACACCGAAACTACTCAAAATGCATTCAGGAATGATCAAAATGGATATTTCCGTTGAAATGTGAAAACCGAGATTTTTAGGGATCACAGTACTTCCTCTACTTCATACAAGGAAGTAAAATATGTACAAAATATTTTTATTTTTTTTCAAAATTACAACTCGTTATTACATTATTTTAATAAACTATTTTTTTTAAGAAAAATTTTGGGAGATGGTCCTTTCGGAAGATAAGATTTTATTACAAATCTCTTACGTTAAGTTACGTCTATTCTAATATTAGTAATATTGTTAAGTACCGATAATTATCTATCTTATACTGATTATTCAGTTTAGCAATACTTGTATCTGGATTTGTCCAGTGATATATCAAATCTACATTGTTTTAAATAAACTAATTTATCTCGTAGGTTGTAAAGAATATTTATTATTATTATTATTATTATTATTATTATTATTATTACTTATAAGATGGCAGTCTACGTATATTCTCATAAAAGATTTTTTTATCTTTTATTAGTTTTTGTCCTCGACGTTTTTTTTTCTACATCTGATAACAATCTTTACATCTTTTCTACTTTTTTTTTAAGAATTTATAATTTAGTATTTGTATGTTTTTATGCATTATTTATTTTTAATACGTAAAATGATATGAATTACTTGCATAAATATGCTCTTTGTCTCCTTCATATCAATTTGCTTATGTTTATGCAAATATTTGTATTTTTTAAATTTTATTTATTTTTTGTTAACATATTAATGAAGTCGTTGTTGTAATAATTACTGAATTTAAATTAACTGTTTCTTTTTACAATGTAATTTTATTACTATGAGTTAAAAAGATACATAACACTTTCAAATGAGTTGTTTTAAATCATTTAATTAAGGCTATTATTACATAAGAATGAAAAAAAACTTTCCATATTATTATGTATTTAATTATTTAAAATTTGTAGCTACTAAATGAGGATTTTAAAATAGTTTTATTAATTGATTAGTTAAATTTTAACTATACCAATTGTTTTATAAATAAATAATTTAATTAAATAATAGCGTACTTTAATGTTATATGACGTCAAGTTGCTTTTCAAGAATTATTACTTTTATTTTTTGTGAAAGCGGCCGTTCAACTTTTGTTTGTTGTTTTGTGGTTATGACAATTTTAAAACGTTGAAATTCATTAATTAACATTTAAACTTGTTTTGGAAATTATTTTTAAATTAAAAATAAGTTATCATAATTCATATATCATTGACTGTTTTTTAAAGACAAAATTTTATTCAGCTTTTTCCTTTTGTAGTATATATATATATATATATATATATATACTTACGACATGTTCATATATGTATATATAAGAAACGGTAATTAGCAATCGTGAGTGATTTATAATCAACGCCCAGCAAAGACTACTGAAGATAAATCGATGAAAATTTGTATACACGTTTTTCTTACGATGTAAGTGCACACTACGAAAGGAGTTTTGAAATTCCGAGTTTAAATCGTCAAAATTGAGTAACAATGAAATTTACTAAGTTTTTTTATTTATCGGTAAAAAATAAAGATAACAACTTGATTTTTGATGTGTCTAATCTTCATGTGAATATCTAAAAACCAATTTCAAGATTCTTTTTAAAATTCGACCTTGAAAGGGGAAAAGAAAAGTAAAAAATATTTCGAACAAATATTGCAAATTTTTCCCATTTCTGACTATACTAAACGAGATATTATTCACTCGATTTGTGTTTGCTAATACTCTCCAGATAAATATCTAAAAATATTTTCCCGTTTTTGACTTTTATTATTTTAAGGTATAAATTGTTTTTTACATTTTTGCCGTTTTATGATACCGCTATTGAATGAATCTTTATAAAATTTGGTAACATTTTGATGGTAATTTATGTTCGTAATTTTGATTTTGTATTTCGAGAGCGAAGTTGCGACAGAAAATCTAATAACCAATTAGTGGGTCCTGTACTGACTAAACTGTTGCTTTGAAGAAATTACAATGCACTGATAGTTTTTATGAATTTAACAAGCTTTAATTTTTATTTAACATTATTACTCTCACAAGCGTAATTTTAATCATGCACAAGGAAGTTCAGGAGGCAGAACCATGACCGGCTAAACACACACTTCTGACCGCGACGGGAAACACAAGTAGTCATATAGTGCGGGCGAAGCCGCGACGGGGATGCTAGTGTATATACACACATACATACACACACACACACACACATACACACACACACACAGTTGATGCGCGGGACGATACCTGTTTTAAAATACTTGAAAAAAAAAAACAAAATTATTAACCATATCATGAAGAACTTAGAATTTTGTTTTTATATTTTTGTAGTGTTATTTGGTATGATACGTTACAGTTTCCTTTGAAATCCTCACTTTCCTTCAGTCGTTGTGAAGCGAATACCATACTTTCTTTAACATACCGCACAAAAAAAAAAAGATTTCCTATCCTTCCTTTATCTTACAATTACTAGTCAGGCAACCACATACAAACACCAAATGTGCGGCTTCTTCCCAAAGGAAGTGCATTGGACCCTCCACAAAACTCGGGCCCTATCAGGTGCATTCCTGTTAGAAAAGGCAACAGCACCGCGAAAGTCCTTCATTGGAAGAACTGTCGGGGAATCGCGCCGGGAGAAAAACGCAGGTATCTTACTAATTTCCAAAGGAATAACCCGAGTAAAAACACTTTTACAAACACCATCTACAAAGAATCGGAAAGCAATCTGAAACTCTGCCCATCTTAGACTAAAAATAAATATATAAATGTTACAAAAAATTTAACGCCCTTAAGATAAATAGAAAAACTCAGCAGCAAGGGACTGATGTCCTGACTGTGCAATGAATAGGGAATTAAATATACCTCGACATTCTTGCGTTCCGTTACCTCGCAAAAAAAACTGCCATCTATAATAAAGTACGTAATCTTTCAGGTCTTAGCTGGTCAGTGATTAAGTGAACGTTTAATATAGTGAAGCATGAATTGTTGCAACATTTTTAAAAAGATAATATTAACAAATTCATGCTTTTCAATTAGAAAGATTGAAAGTCGGAATTATGTCGACTTTTCAATTCGAAAAAACCTCATTGATTGAAGTTCTTCAGAGTTCTTCAAAAACGTTGGGACCGATAAGTCTGCGTTTTCTCAGAGTATACAAATAATAACTTTCTCGAAATGCAGTGTTTATTAAAAAAGCTATATTTGTGTTTGATCAAAAACGAAAATTTTGCTTTTTAATAAGCCTTAGTTGTAAATCTACGAAATATTAATTAATGTACTCCATAAAATTTAATGTTATGCAACGAAAAATTTTGATTTAATTTATTATTCGTGTTGTATATTTTATCTTAATGGTAAGGTTTCCTTTATTATTTTAGTTTTAATCATGTTATCATACTTTTTCAACTTAGTTTTAATTTTTTTTTCTTTTTCTCTGAGAAGAGGCATTTTTTTGTTATAGTTTTATTCCGGGCGATGGTAACGCGAAAACCGTTTTTCGCTCAAAAAAATCGTCTTTGCCCAATTTGGATTCTAAAATAAGCTTAGAAGGATAGGTTTAAATGAAGAATTCAACGATTATTGATGAATTTAAGGTGCCGTGCCTTTAGCCTTTCTGAACGAGTTGGACTTTCCATTGTAGTAACTCTACCTACACCTTCAGTGTTCTAGAAAAATTTTAGATAAAAAATGTAAACTGTGAAATAGTAAAATTTTCTAACAATTCTGTAATTCGAGTACAGTTTACTCGGTTCATATAAATAAATTTGATTATATTTTCTTAAATCTATTTACGGAAACCATAAAGCTATTTTTTGTAGAACATGATTTTATCAGTAAATCAAAATTATTACTCGAATAATTATACAGTACGATAATTGCATGGTTAGATGAATATCTTACCGCTCCCTCCACCAAGTAATGTAGTTATCTAAACAAATTTACATGTAAATATTTCCTTAAAGTTTAGTAACTACAATAATTTTAAAAAAATCACTCATATCGGCCAAGCGGTTTATAAGTTTAAGTGAAATATCGATTTAAATTTAATAAATGTAATATATTTTGAGTTTTAGCCCGCATAATAATTAAAAAGAGAGTTGGGTATTATAAAATAACAATCCTTCAATAACAGTTATAAATCGTGCAAGAAATACTGATATAAATTAATAAATTATAGTAGTGAATAAATAAAATAGTGTATTTTAGACAGCAGTTTTATTATGTAGTTACAAAATGTTTCACTACTTTGTTAACAAAACGACTTTAAAGGAATTTCAACAAAAAAAAACAGTAACATATTATACAGGTGTTATTTGTTGATCTATTTATAGGTTAGGGTAGAAGTGGTGTTCATTATAAAAAAGAAAACCTTTACCAAGATTGGAATTTGGGTGTTACCTTTACAAACACTGGCAGTTTAGTAAAGTATGATCTAAATGTAAAGATGATTTTTTAAACGACAGTTTGATTTCTTTATTTACGTAACATATGCCTAACCTTTTACTTATACATATACTTTTTACTTTACGTAATAATTTTTAATTAATTTTGTTTTCGTTTGTTTTGATAATAAATATTTTTTTATGGCCTTTCGTTTCTAAGTTGATATTTCAATTTTAAACTTTAATCGACCGTAAAAATTACATTAAATTATTGCTGCTTGGCAATGTCATCTTCCTTCTGTATTACCTATTTTTTAAGGTAGTAATATTTATTAAAAAACAGTTAAATCCGTATTTAAATTATTGTTTTTTACTGTTTAAATAGTTTATGTAAAATTGAATTTCATTGTTATTAGTTAAAGTGAATTTATATTTTAAGAATAAAAAAATTCGAATGTTCATGAAAAAAATCTTGAAATTTAAAAAAAAATTTTTTTCTCCTTATCGTATGATTGTAAAAAAAAAAAATAACAAATAGATTCTATTAAATAGCCTAATGTTGCTTAGTGTTTTATGATTAACTAATTTTTCTATTTACTCACAGCTTCCATAAAAGAAAAACCTTCTATTCTATTTTATTTCTGGAAATATTATACATATATATATATATATATATATAAGAGAGAGAGAGAGAGAGAGAGAGAGAGAGAGAGAGAGAGAGAGAGAGAGAGAAATTAACTGTTTATAAACTGAAACAGTTTTTTTATCAAATTAGATTGAAGTACTTCTTTTGTGAACGCCAAAATAAGATAAAATACCACAGTGATCGAACCAGAAAACCTGCATACAGCAGAATGTATATTCCTGAACAAGAAAGGTCTGCTAGAACTGGTAAAGACCCACCGGATTGGTCTAGTGGTTAGCTTGGCATCCCAAATCAGCTGATTTCGAAGGCAAGAGTTCTAAGGTTCAAATCCTAGTAAAGGCAGCCTAGAATAAGTCCCGGTCATGCCATGCCTAACCAGGACTAATTCATACGCTACAAAATTTCATTCTCATAGCAAAATGATCAAAACAGCTGATGTCCGTCATCTCAAAAAAGAAAGACTCAGAACGGAATACCGGTCAGAAGATCGATAAAACCCATTCCGAGAGAATGAGAAGAAAAAGAGGTTGAAAAAGAAATAAACAAATATTTAGCGTAATCCATAGAAGCCTTAAAAAAATAAGAAAAAGGAATCTTAAATGTGTACAAGGTTACAATGTGCTTTCTACAAGAAAAAAATAATATTTATTTGTTTACATTTTTTATATGCAGGAATCCAGCAGGTATCAGTCGTTATATAAGAGATGTAAATTAATAATCATAACGATATTGTAAACATCATTTACACATTGCTACAGCAACTTTTTATATTAATGGAAATTATATTATTGTTTTTGTTATTTAGAATATTTGTATTTTTTTCTTGCCTATAGTTAGTTTATTAATAATTAAAATGTTGACATTTTAAAATTATTTATAAGTTATATAAAATACTATGTTATTACGATGATTTAGTGGCATATAAAACATGAGGTTTTGTATAATTTAATATGGTTTCAATAAGAATAAAGTTTGTGTATTAAGTAAACCCCCGATATAATGCCTGATTGGAGAATGTAAATCACCGCATGGCTATTGAGCAATCAATTTTTTATTGCTTTATATTGCGTAAAACACATTAAGGACTCTGTCGTGGCCTTAAAATCAAGTATTTTTTAATTGTAAATGTCTGCGAAAGATACGTTTCTAGTAAATGCCTGTTTACCAATGTTGAATGTTAAACGACTGATTGTTTCTCCTCCGTTATTTTTAATTTGTTGGGATAGTCTTTATTAACAACATACGTGCATTAAATCTAATTATTTTATTCTTGTATAATTAAACTAATCTTCCAAATCGATCAAACAGTTCTTCGCTAATATAAAATACATCCTCAGATTTAGAATCTGTAATACTGTCACTGCCGTATGAAAAGTATTTGCGTAATTAACAGACGAATGATTACGTTTGGTGGTTAATAAATTTCGTTAAAATATATCTTTACTTCCGGTATGAGACTTTCACGAAATACTTTCTTTGGTAGCATCGATGTGGAAGTTTATACTCCTCTAAATATTTGTAGTTTTTTTTTTTAAATAAATATATATAATACCACTTACGAATGAATATTTAAATTCACTACATATATTTCATACCTGATTCTCTTACATTCAAAATATCTTCTATTTTTCTCTTGTAAAGTGTTTATCTTCTATACAGCTTTTAAACATACTGTTTTGAGTTTGTTGGTTATATGTATACAAAGATATATTTACTAACTTTGTTCGATGAAAGTTAATAAAAATGTTGATATAAATTCATTCAAATATTAATTACATAAATATAATACATGTAAAATAATAAATGTATATGCACAAGACGAGGAAAAGCTGTGTACCAGTAATACCAGACAAAAATATTGAAATAACAAAAGAAAAACACCAAACAATTTAGTAATATAACAAAATAGATATTTTATTCCCGTTACCGAATTATAAGGTTTTTTTTCTGTTAACGATGTTCAGAAATAGAACCAATAACTGAAATTAATTATTCAGTCCACTTCTTTTGAAATATTCATCAAATTAAGACTTAAGCAAAAATAAAGTATAAATCATACTTTATCTAATAATTAACTATTAAATTAGTGAATACCAGCTCTGATTAAAATTGTTATAGTGTCCCGCGAAAAAACGGAGAAAATTTCAGGACACGTTCTACCGGTGAAAATAATGAAAAATATTAATTTAAAAAAAGGTTTGGAAACGCTTTTTTCGAGTTCGGCTAGCGAAAGATTTCGCCCGGATTTCAGCACTTCTAATAAAAAGAAGCCGGAAGAAGAAGATATACCTTTACAAACTACATTGTAAATGATTTTCCAGCATAATGGTGCAACGCCACCTTCTTTTTTTAGTAGCTAAAAATCACTTGAATGCTACTTTCTTTTACTGGATTGAACGTGGTGGACCAATCAGTTGGCCACCACGTTCATTACTTCATTTGTTGCCGTATGAAAACGATAGTATACCAACAAAAAGTTAATACTATAGAAGAGTTATTCATTAAAATTTGAAATGCTATTGAATTTATACAAAACGATCCTGAGATAATATGGAAAGCCACCGGATATATTTTACGTCTGGCAGAGTGCTGTGTACAATGTGAAGGAGGTAATTTCGAATAATAACTGTAACTAAGGTTATTCTATTACCATTAGCATCTCATATATCTTTCTTTTTTTTTGTTTTGCTATATTAAAAATATTGTTTATTTGGTACAGGAAAAATAATTCAATTTTCTCTCTATTTTTCGTCTGTTTTGCTTCAATAAAAAACCAATTTTTAAAAGTTTCTATTTACTTTTTATTGTTATTTTTATTAATTTTCTCAGAATTAAATTCTCCATAAGTTTTGTTAGCTATTGTACTACAAACCTAAAAAAAAAAATTGTTTTTTACACTAAATTCTGTGTTTTACATCGGATATCTTAAATCTACTGGAGTTAAAATTCTGGGACCTGTTTTATCCTATTTCCCATCTCATATTACATAAGAAACCACCAACTTTACTAGTTAATTTGGATTCCAAAGATTACAGTAGATTTCTTTTTATTAAAACAGCTGAAATTCGGGCGAAATCTTTTACCAGCCGTAACTCGAAAAAAAAGCGTTTCCAGATCTATGTTTATATGAACTTTTTTCATTATTTACATCAGTAGAACATGTCCTGAATGTTTCTTTGTGGGACACTCTATATTTAAAATATTTGAAAAGTGATTTTACTGAAAACATTTTTCTCAAATATTACTTAGATCGAATATAACTGTAAATAAATAAAGTTACAAACCTTAACCAAACCTAAGGTAACCAATAGCCCCACTAACATTTTTTCGAGTACCTCAATCCTTTCATTTTTTTCTCCCTCGGTCGATTTCTTCAAAAATTTAATTACAGTACTCTCCCATTTATATATTGAAGAAGATTTACAAAATTTCAACTGTTAATATTGTAATTCGGAGTGTGAATACAGCTAAATTTCGTTACTCTCTCGATTTCTTTTTTTGCAGAATTTTTCAAAATCCGATTTAAGTATCCCTGAGACATATTTTATACAGGTAATCAAAATTACCTGTGCCATTAAATGAAATTAATAAAAATAAACGTTGATGTAAGTACGTATATTTGAAATGTTTGAGGGAGGGGTGTTTTAAAAAAATGTTACTTTTAATAATAAAAGGCAATGTTTGAGAAATTGGTAAGAAAAAGGTTAAATCTTCAGATATTTATTTCGAGATTTGACATCCTCTACGCCGTATCACCCCATTCTTTTGATTATTTTTTATAAAAAATTTTAATTAATCAGTGTCCCATTTATAGAAATCATCAAGTTTTAAATAAATTTCATGGAATTTCAAATTTATTTTCTAATTAAATCAACACACACACACACATACATGCATACATACCCGTCCGCACGCCCATTTTCGTAAATAGTTTTTTGCCGGTTCTCGAATTATTTATCCATAGTGTATTAAATGTATGTTTTTTTTGCGTGTAATTAATCATCCCGTATAAGCATGAAACTTATGTGTAGGAATATAGGATGAAAATATTGTAACATTTGGAAAGTACCGGGTCTTATCGGCACTGGCATCTTTCTGTCTCAATAAGTCATTTTTGACATAATATTTGTCCGTAAGTATATTGTATAAAAATCAGAGTATTTAAACATAAAAAGGGGTGATTTTTGGGACAATGGAGGTAATAAAAACTATTTGTTGTAGCTTCAGTACTATTGTAAGGGTACAGTAATAAATACATCTTTCTTTGCACAATCCGTCAATCATTTTTTTTCCTTAAAATTAAGGGGGTTTTTACAGGAGTGGTTGTAACGGCTTTATACTCTTTTTGACAAAGCTTACCGTTTTTCCAAACGATAGCGCGACAGCACTTCTACTTACATTATGCGAAAGAGAAATAGCATTATAGAGTGGTATAATCCCTTTTAGTTCATGTAAACCATCAATTTATATCTTAATTTCTATTTTACATTATGCTTTTTATTCGAATTTATGTATAAATATTTAAGGATGTACTACTTTTGAAAAATTATAAAACATTAACAAATATTACAATAATAGTTTACTTTTTAAAACGAACGGTTTTAAAATCAATACGAAAATGTTTCTGTATTGAAAAATAAATAAAATCTAAGTATTTTTTTGATTGAAGAAATTGCTTTTTGGGAAAGATAGTTAATCTTGTTAAAAGACAAACAAGGGAAAAAAGTTTGTTTTTCGAAGGAAATTTAGAGAATAAAAATTTCAAAAGAAAACAGTTATTAGAATTTATAAGATAAATAAATAATGGAAGATACATATGTCTCTAGAAACGTTTTTCGATTCGTGTGTCAATAAAATGCAGCTGCTATGGACTGTGTTTATTTTATAGGCACTTTATACATAATATGTACATTATTATGAGGTCAGTGCAACATTAGCTTCTCCAACAGAACGCATTCTTTTAGGATAGTCATAAAAAATATTCACAAAGAACTTTGTCAAATTCGTATATCATGATGATCAGTTCTCAAAACCAATGAATGAAGGTTCAGACATGAAAGTATTTCATATCTCGTTCGGTAATCATCAAAACTTCTTAGGAACAAACCAAAAGTGTACAAATACATTGAGATCTGAACGTCATCTCCTTAACACGAGTAATTCAAAATATTCATGTACGTACAGTTTTTATATTGCATTTGGCTTGAAATATGATCTATTATATTGTGAAAACAAATTTATTTCACATCTATGATAGTATTGACATTTTTTGAAAACTGAACTACGTTTTCTTGCAGAACTATCTACTCTACCCATAACTTTCCGTTTCATATTTCCCTCTTCTCTTTAATAATCTACTTCATTTTTATGAATATTTCTTGACAATAGAAATTCTCAAGTTATGCTTAGTCTTCAAGATTTAGTTAAAAAACTATGCCCAAAGTCTGTAATATTGGCTTTTCGATCTTTGAAATCCTTAAAATCCCAATGTAGGAAATGAATCAAAAAATCAAGTCCTCAATATTTAAAACTAATTATAGAGTATTGAAAAAAAAATATGGAAGAACTTTAAACCGGTTTGATTACGGTGTATACCAACAGTGTTAAAATCAATTAACTTGTTTTGCCTATATCTGTAAAATTTCTATGGCATCATTTGAATTGTTCATTATCGTATACCACTTCTGTTTACATTAATTTATATGAAAGACTTTTTTCCGGGTCCTTCATTCTTGAAATTAATCTTTCAGTTTTCATATCATTAACCTATTTTTGTTTTCTAGTCGCTTTACTGTAGACTTTTAAAAATCTTTGCAGTTTATATATATTATTTCCTTATTAACTTACATTGATTAATTAAGAGCATTAAGTAGCATTAGATAATAGATGTTAGCTTTCATCTAATCTTTTATTTTCCCGGAAAATATATCTGTAATAGCTATATTAAAGGGGAAAGTATGGTAATGGTATGGTATGGTATATTTCATGGTGGGATCCCAGCATGTCAAAAATGAGGTACGGACTCTTTTTGCATTTGTTTACGTTTTAGGATCCAACTAGTTTATTTAGACCAAAAAACACAAAGTGTGTCACATTGATTTCGGCTTTATATTTCAGGATTGACCAAACCGATATTTTTCAATTTGGCTCAAATATTTCTGTATATGGGGCAGTGATCATATTAATTTCTTTTAAAATTTGTTTAGGAGGGATATCTGAAAAAAACAATTTCGATTTTCTTCAGAGGAATTTTAGAGAAAAGTTATAAGCAAATTTGTCACCTATAATGCCATATATAAATAATCAAAAAATTTTTTTTTTCAAAACCTCAACCCCCACCTCTTAAAATAGAAATGTATGTTTTTTATTTTTTCATTTTATTTCTCTTCGGTTTAAATATTTTTCAAAAACTTTTTGAGAATTTAAACTTCATGTGAACAGCTATGAAGAAATGCCTACAACTTTTTTAAATTATAGATCCTGGACCCCGAACATAATTTTAATAAATTTTTAATACTTCAAAGTTATGAACTGTTTTAATTACTACAGTTATTAAGCTAACTAAGTCGATTTTATGTAAGATAAAATTTATCCCAAAAAGGGCAAATCATTATTTTGCTCTACCTCCCTTCGGTTAAACTATTTTTCAACATTTTTTTTTAAGTTTATACTTCATATATAGAGCTATCAAGACATGTCTATACTTTTTGGAAATTATAAAACCCGGATCTTAAATGCAGAAAAATATTTTCGAAAATTCTCTTTATCTTACTTTAGTCTCTTTCGAAGGGGGTGTTAAATTTAATGAAAATTTTACTTAATAAAGTTTGTTGGGCTTAATTTATATGTTAATATCTTTAGAAAGATCTATGTTTAAAATTTATTCCCCACTTGTAAAAAATAAACTTCTGTTTTTTGTCTCTTAGTCTTTTAATTTTTATTATTACAGAAGGTTTTTTTGTATTTTTCTCCCATTTAAAGGGCTGTTAAAATTTAAAAAAAATAATTTAAAAGAAACAAGTGTCTTTTAAATGAATTTTTTTTGTTAGGAACCACTTTTTTACAAATGCATTTTCCTGAATAATCTCACAGAGTAAGGAAGCCTCTAAATCAACAAAAGGTTTTTCGAAATTTGGGCAGTTTTTTGTTTAAATTTTATTTTGTTAATCATGATATGATGACCGTTGTAGCCAGGTGTTTTCCATCGTCTAATTGCTGCATGAAAAAATAGATTTTGTCAGAATAATTTCAGATGTGATTGATTTACATCCAGTTTATCTTTTCTAGACCTCCTGTAGGATGAAGTTAATATAGGATATTGATTTATTGTAACCGTATAGAACATTTTTATAAAATTACTGAAATATATATACGAGGTGCGACAATAAAGTAATGAGACTGATGTGAAAAAAAATGTTGCTTACCATTTTAGACACGTTTAGTGTTGTCTCCTTCAAAGTAGTTCCCCTCTGATTGCACACACTTATTCCAGGGCTTCTGCCATTGATGGTAACATTTCTGGAACTCATCTTCTGTAATTCCTCCAAGACCCTCGTCACAGCTTTTTGAACATCTTGACCGCCATTTTGAATCTTGGAAATAGAAAAATGTCGCTCGGAGCGATATCTGGTGAATAAGGTGGCTGTGGTAATACTGAAATTTGTTTTGAGGTTAAAAATTGCTGTACTGACAGAGCAGTATAGGATGGCGCATTATCGTGATGCAGAATCCAATTATCAGCAATGTTGGCACGGACACGAAGAACTCGTTTACGAAGCCTTTCTAAAATTTCTTTGTAGAAATACTGGTTAACTGTTTGTCCAGGAGGAACCCACTCATTATGAACAATTCCCTTGGAATCGAAGAAGCACACAAGCATGCATTTCACTTTTGACTTTGACATGCGAGCTTTTTTTGGTCTGGGTGATCCCTAGGAGCACCATTGCGAACTTTGGCGTTTTGTCTCTGGATCGTATTGCAAAAACCAACCTTCATCACCAGTGATAACACGGCTCAACAAATCTGGATTGATTTCCGTTTGCTCTAACAGATCGGCTGCCACATTTTCCGTGTTTCTCGCTGTTGTTGTGTGAGATTTTTGGGGACCATTTTTGCACAAATCTTTCTCATACCTAGATCTTCAGTTAATACCCGTATTAGACGAACTGTTTCTCGATTGATGTTGAGTTCTTCTGCGATCATTTTCACGGATAATCTTCGATCAGATCGTACGATTTCACGCACCCTGGTCAAGTTGACATCTGTCCGTGAGGTTGATGGTCGTCCACTGCGGTCTTCATCTTCAACATTCGTTCTGCCTTCACTAAAAATTTTATGCCACCGAAAAACTTGAGCTCTTGACATAACCTCCTCTCCAAAAGCCTTCTGAAGCTTACCGTAAGTTGTCGTCGCGTTTTCACCCGATTTAACGCAAAAAGAAATGGCATACCGTTGCGCAATATTTTGCGGTTTCATTTCTATGACGAGTGACACAAACACGTGTTCACTTATTACAGCACAACTCCGACTGAGCAGTTGCATCAATGTGCCGCTTGGACTAGAAGTAGCTTATAGACCAAGGTCAAAGATGGTGTGCCTACGCAAGGTGCAGGGTTGCCACATCTTGCAAAGAAAAACCAGTCTCATTACTTTATTGTCGCACCTCGTATATATATATATTTATACTGTTACCACTCATATGCTTAATTTAATATCATCGGCGGCCGAACACGGTATAACAACTCAGATGTGAGCTGGCGCACAGTATACGGACGCGTTGATACAAGCATCACTACCGCCGTTCAGTTTTCCCACCATAGCGGCGCTGCAGCCCCACCACTCTCAGGTTGCAATAAAAGAGCGTGCATGAGAGTAAATTTTCAATTCATCGTCTACCACCACCTGGAGAAGACCAAGAAGAAGAAGAAGAAGAAGAAGATGGAAGAAGACAGAAGAAGTTCCCTGGCCGCCTCAACTTAGGACCTCCCGGCGCATGCCAACATCCCTGCCGGAGCAGCAGGCCTGGCCGGCCGGCCGGCCGGCCGAGGGAGCCGGTGTACGCGGACGCTACCTTACCGCTCCAGCTTTAGCTTGCCGGGGTTCAGTCGCCCTGGACGGCGGACTCAGCAGCAGGAGCCGGACCAGCGTGGGATCGTTCGGGGAGAACCGCCTTGGCCGCGCCGGCGAAGGACGACCGACGCCGACCCGACACTGCGGGGCTCGTGGGGGCCACCATTGCCACGCTGTAGTGGGGATCCAACTGCCGCTGAGAGAAAGCCCGGTCTGACTTCAACCCACCTAGTTATCTAATGGTTAACTCGTCGTCAATAATCAGTTGTTTTTCAAAGTCGAAGGTTAGGAGTTTCAATTCCTACTAAAAGTAAATTGTTTTTATGCGGATTTAAATACTGAACAGTGGATACCGATGTAATTTGGTGGTTGGGGTTAAATTAACCACACATCTCAGGAATGGTCAACCTGAGACTGTACAAGATTACTTCATGTACAGTTTTATTTTTTTTATTTAATAACGTTTCCAATCTTTTCGATAATTTTTGAGCCGAACAAAAATTTTATTTATATTTATGAATTAAATAGTTCACTTCATGCTTGGATTTTTATATATGCTTGGATTTTTATATATGCTGGATTTTTATATATCCTATTTTAAATTCATCCTAGGTATTTCAGAGATGCACATTTGTAGTTTTTAAGCTTAATAATGGTAATAAGTTCCTTGATAGATTAAATCACGTGGTAATATAATTATTGTCTATCATAGTTTTTATACTGTGACATATGTATAAAGTCACGATAACGTTTTTAAATATGACATTGAAAAATGTATAATTACATAATTACCTATTAATGTTATCATAATTAAACAAGTGACGTGACAATAATTCAATTATTATAAATGTTAATTATACATTGTAACCAATAATAATTGTAATTATTATTTTAATTTATACGACAGCCATGATTTTGTCGTTTATTTTAAGCCAATAATTACGATGATGGTGATGATGTTGATAAGAGAATGCAAACGATATTGGCTTCTAATGTATTTATTTAACGTTAATTTCGCAGTCGTTCATTTAATTCATCGAACTATTTTATCATTTATTGTATACACAAAAAATGTTTTAGTACATCGGAAGCATTTAAGATTATTCTTATCGATGAATTAAATACAATAACTGATATAGAACGTTGTAGAAAGAAAAAAATACTCTTTCATTATCAATGTTAAGGTGCGTGTACTTTTATATGTCTATCATATTCTTATCACGTTATTTTAGAATTCCATTGTTGTAAGCGATCGTTTTAACAACCTGCACCATCCTATTTACTTAAATATGAATAATACAGGACATATCATCAACCCGTTTCATCATATCGAAGATCATCAATTCTACAAATATTGTTTATTTTAATAGGTGACTATGGGGCTCTTTCTCTCTCTCTCTCTCTCTCTCTCTATCTTCACAAGCATTGCTATTCTATAAAAAATACGGTTTAACGGAAGGACGCTAGTATATTTATACTGTTTATTTATTGGATTCGATCAGCCCCTTCACGACGTGTAGATGATGACATATTTTATTCGTATTTTACCTTTACATGAAATTTGTGAAAATTTCAATAGAAAATACATTCTTACATAAAAAACTAAACACTTAATCAAGTACAATCAATTGGTAATTAATTTTTTCTTTTCAATGAGAAAATCAGAAAGTTATTGCTTGAATCAATAGAAATATAGATTGATTTTGTGCAGTATGAATGTTTTATATCATTTTATATACTTATATACAGTCGATAGAAACAATATTGACCGATACATATGTAAAATTCAGCGAGATAGAAAGTCTTTTGTATGAGTCAAATGTTTAGCTATTTGTAAAAAGAGCTTAAGTGATTGTAATAGTTGATATATATAATTATAAATTTTACGGTGACACATACGATACAGTATTCCTTATATTTCCTATTATACATATACATTCCTTGTGTAATTTCATTCTTACTGGGCTTTGGATTACATATGCTTTTGATACACTGGAAAATTTTATTTATTTCCATACTGGTAGATATTTTACTTATTCCTTTCCTTTCAAAACGAAACACTGATGAATAAAATTAATACGTTTCCGGCTACGTATAATAAAAATTATTAAATCAAAAAATAATTTTGATAATTTAGAGTCTATAAATAGTAAATTGATTGACAAGATTACACTCTAAACACCGTTTACGTATAATTTTTACTTAAAATCTAACTTATGGCCATTTTGATTGTTAAACAATCATTATCAGAAGAAACTACGAAAACGTTTACGTATAAAAAACAAAATAAGTAAAAGTAAAGGAAAGAAAGAAATAATATTAATAGTACAAATAAGCAGTACTTAAGAAGCACTTTAAAAGAACTATTTTAGGTGTGATTTATTTTAAAAAATAATGAAAAAATAAATAATTGTTGTCATTTTGGGTAATCTCAACAGAAAATGTAAATTTAGTTCAAAAATATTTAAAATCAAAATTGGTTAAAAAATATTTAAACCTCCAATCCAGATTGCCCGCCGCGACTTATAGTTTGAGTTAATAAAACTTATTTTAAGAAAGATAAAGATAACATGTGAACCTTAAACCAATCAAATAATACCTGTACCCGTGGAAAAAGTTGGGGAGGGGATTATAGTTTAATTCTCCATATGATAAAACCTTTCCGCCGAATGAAATTGTAACATTTCAAAAAAGCTATGCGATTTTAGGCCCAGAAGCTTTAGAAACGTTTACGTAGGAATATGGAGATGGAGTTTTATAGCGCATGGAAAATGTTATACCTGACCGGGATTCGGATCCGGGACCCTCGGATGAAAGGCCAAGACACTACTACTCCGTCTCGGACACCGGGAATTAATTAATCCCGCCACTTTTTTAATTAATTTCTTAATGCCCACTCTTTCGTCGGGTTTAGTTTTATTGTAAAAACCTCTTCATGTTTGCGTGAAAATAGGTAACCTATTTTATCTTTATATTTTATCTTCATTGTAGTGAGCATCCAGGAAAGAGAGAAATATCCATATTAATTTGATTCGTGAATCGTTTGGAAAAGCAGTGCATGGTCAGTATTCTCATGAAATTACCCAGCAATGTACTGATGATGATGTTGCAACTTATAGGGATCTAATCTGTGAAAGACTCTTTCCTGAATGAAATTTATGCTTCCTGTTTAAAATCAATTAACAGCATTAAAGAGTTGTAAGAAACTTTTATGAATTAAATTGTGCAAGTAAACCATTTAATCAATCGTGAAAAATTAATCGGGTTACAAATGTAAAATATTATCGTAAAATATTATTAACGTACTTGAAAATACCAGCCACAGAAATATGATCATCAGTGGCGACATACAACTCCCAATAATGGTCAGAATATTTTCTACAAGGAAAATATAACAATTTTTATCTTTGATATTACCATTCCAGTCGCATGCGTAGCTTGTTATCAACGTGGAGAGGAAAAAATAACTAAATATAATAAGCTTGCTGAAAATTTAAAAAGTATATTGAATCTATTTATAAGCTGTAGTGATCGTTCCTATTTTAGCCTCTTCTACAATAATAATACTAAGAAAGCTTCCGTCAGATTAATTTTTCACGATTGATTCAATTTTTTACTTGTATAATTTAGTTCTTCACGGATAAATTTCTTATAATTTTTTATTTCTGTTAACTGATTTTGAGCATAAATCCAATTCAGGAAACTGATTTTCATGGGTTAGACAGCAAATAGGAATTAAACTTATACCCCACTTCAAGTGGCTGTTTTCAATACCTGTGCTTAAAAACTTATTGAAATAAGTTGTTGGTAAAGAATTATCCCATTTAATGGAAGTAAATTAAGACATTTAAAAAAATAAAATAAAAATGACAACATAAATAGGTTTTTGAGTGAAAGCCATAAATGTTCAAGTTTTCTTCTTTTTTTTTTAAAGAGTTCAACTCTAAATTATTCTTTTCTATTTTCCCGGCATCATAGCTCTAAAGTTACGTTGTAAGAAGGAAAGTGTGGTAATCAGTCAAACAATGGGTATGGGTTTTTTGTGCATTTCTCGAAGTTTCATGACCCAGAGACCTCAAAAAATAAAAAAAAGGGTTGGGGTAATGTTCTTACGTACGTGTGTGTTGGCATGTATGAATCTCAGTAACTTTTGACTGGATTTACTGATTTTTATGAAACCTTTTACAAAGACTCATGTATATGAAGCAATTTTTTGATAAATGTTTGGTGGTAATTATCTCCAGGGAGTGGGGTAGATTGTTTCTTTTGGGTCAATTTTCTCAAAATTTTGCAAACATAACCCCACTTTTTATTAAACTTAGTACGTGCCGGCGTGCTTGTCTATATTACAGTTTAAAAAGAAATTGCCCCAAAATTATTCCCTTACCCAAAAATCGGAAAAAGCTATCTTTATTTATTACATATATTTTAACCGGACCCTTTTTAAATCTTCTTAGGCATAGTAGTAGTGCAAGCGACCGAAAAATAAATAGTTTAGGGGCAATATTGAGGGTGGGGAAGCCGATCAAAGTTTAAAAATATCAATTTTTGAATGTTTCAAACGTTTTTTGGGTTTATTTAAACTTTTAATTTTAAAACTTATTAAACTTTAAACTTACGAATTAAACTTTTAGTAATAATATTACAATAAAATTTCATCGTAATACCCCCCCCCCCCCACCGTAAAAAAAAATCTTTTTATTAGCTATCCATTTTTTGGCGAAATTTTTTTTTAGTTTCTTCCATTTAATGTAGTAAACTTAAAATAGTCAAAAGCTCTTCTTTGAAAGTGATTTGGAGGTGGGGAGCAATGAAAATAGAGTGATATTTTTAAATTAAAGTTTTTTTTATTTATTTAAATATATAATAATAATAATTTTACTATAAAACTTCATCAAACATTACCCGTAGCTCAAAAATTAAATTTTAGGTAAATTTTTCATGTATAATTATTTTTTCACCATACAAGGTTTAAATAACCAAGAAATGCTAAGAAATTATTACAATTTTTTGTCACTAATTAATGAACTATCAACATTTGTTGTTATTTACTTATAACTTCTGTTCCGTTTTTATTTGATTCACGTAGTAAAAGTAATAGGTACGGCATCTGTTTTTATTCAAATAAAATGATCATAGTTTTAACTATCTTGGATAAATCTTTAAAATTCCGATGAAGTTTAAATATTTGGATTATGATCTCATAAAATCCTTAGTTATACCTGATGGTTGTGTTATAGTTGTAATAAAGCTATCATTTTTAGATCTCGATTACCAAAACTTATGTTTTTTTTTTTTTTAGGTTACTGTTTTGATCATCTGAAGATATGAAATGTGAAAATAATTTTTTTTCTTCAGAAATACTAATTAATTTTGTCCAGGAAAATGTTTGGGAAAAGAATCTTTAATGAGGGAATCCTAAAAGACAAAACAAATAAATGTGGGAATATATGAATTGTCACTGAAAAAATGTCTTCAAGAGAAATGATGCGTTTTATGTTAGAAAAAAATGATCTCTTATAGCATTAATTGCTTCTAACGTGAATGTTTGAATAAGCAAATCTTTTTTAAAGCCCTTTGCTTTTGATTCTATAAATTAATACATAAAAATATTATAATTATAAAAATAATATTTATTGCAGATTTTAAATTAAAATAACTAATAAAAAATATTAAAAGTAACCTTCTAGTACGGATGTGCAGTCAAGGATACGATTCAGTTTATTTCCTAAACACTTTTTGGAATGTTTTGCATATCTGAGAGTTAACTTTTTTTAACCTACTTGGTCAGTCGCAAATCATTTTGATTTTCTTCTTCCTAGGCTTATATTCGTAATCTCTCTTTTTATTCTGTTTAACCTCCGGAACCTACGTAAGGTATTACTACTACAGAGGATGAATGAGAATGATATGTATGAATGTAAATGATATAGTCTTATACACTCTCAGGTCGACTGTTCCTGAGATGTGTGGTTAATTGAAACCCGACCACCAAAAAACACCGGTATCCACGATCTAGTATTCAAATCCGTATAAAAGTAGAAGTAAAGTAAAGTAGTAGTTACCTTTACTAGGATTTTAACCTTAGAACTCTCGACTTTGAAATCAGCTGATTTGCGATATCCGTAATCTGAGGAGCTAAAAGTTCCTTAGTGATGATGCAATCTGCAGACTGCCTACTAATGACTTTCCCTGACAGTTGGGACGGCATACTACTAATCTAATACTGGGTAATAAACCTGACGATTTTTGAGGGATAATAATTAAACTGTGTTTCGTACTATTAAAACATTTAATATATCAAATTAAAGATCAATTTTTGCAATTTATAGTGAATTACTTACATAAATTTTTTTTATTTGAATATTATGTCGTCCAAATGATTTCCATTACTCCTCACACGCTCACTTAACCTCATTCTAAAATTTGACATTGCACGCGCAATCATCACTTGTGGAACTGCTTCAATTTCTCGTTGGATGGCCTCCTTGAGTTCTGCAATTGACTGTGGTCGACTACTGAAGACCTTATATTTGAGATACCCCCACAGAAAAAAAATCACAAACAGCCAGATCAGGTGAACGCGCTGGCCAAGGAATGTCGCCAAATCGGGAAATCAAACGTCCAGGAAAGGTTTCTCGTAGAACATCCATTGCGATTCTCGCCGTATGGGCGTGGCACCATCCTGTTGAAAATAAATTTCATGTCCTTGAAAGTCATTCGGTTTCGGTCGCAGAAATTCATTCAACATGCTTACGTTTCGATGAGATGTTACTGTTACTCTGCGATTTTTAACTCCTCAAAAAAATATGGGCCAATTATGCCGAACTTTGAAACCGCACAACTCACTATAACATATTGACTGTGAAGTGGTTTTTCAAGAATTTGCCGTGGATTATGCGAAGCCCAATAACGGTAATTTTGTTTATTCACAATTCCTGACAGATGAAAATGTGCCTCGTCATTTAAAAGAATAATGGCATCCTGGTGGACATTTTCGAGGATGATCTCGCAAGCTGCTTTGCGAGACGCCCAATCATTTGCATTAAGTTGCTGCATTAACATCATCCTATACGGATGGAATTTCAGGTCGGCATGAAGAATTCGTCGTACATTTCGATCAGAAATGGCTAGTGCAGCAGCATGTCTCGCTGCTGAACGTCGTGGAGACCGCGTAACAGCTAACCTTACAACGTTAATGTTTTCAGACGTTCTCACAGTCCGTTTTGTCCTGTTGGTTCCATTTTTAAAGCAGAGGATGTGTTCCTAAAATTCTTCACCCAAAACAATATCGTATTCCTACTAGGAACAGACGCGTGTCGATTTAAATTGAAATGTATACGAAATAAACGCTGTGTTGCAATAACAGAGTCATTATTTTTAAAATGGGCTTCAATCACAAACGCTCGTTGTTCACCCGACCACGATATACTGGCTACTGAAATAGCATGAATAGACCTGTCGATGTACAACACTCCCGCCTTCTCATTGACAGTGATGCCTACATAAAATTACTTCAAAATCGTCAGATTTATATGCCGTATGTAGAATGAAGCATAATTTGATTTTCGTTTCAATGGGCTGATCGATGAAATTAATTATAGTTACAGAATAACACCCACGTTCATTTTTTTTTAGGAAAACAATTGAGCCCATTGACGATTTTTTTGTTACGTTCAGCCCATATTCTCATTACTATTTACAGATTTGTCTTACACGAAAACTGTAAGACAGTAGACTTTTATTAAATTATGTGAATTAATGGGTTAATCAAATGATTAAATTTTTAATTGTAAATTATTTGACATAAACTTAGACATTTTATAAAGAAACTACTATTTTTTTCTTCCCTCGATAAATAATCAGAATTTAAACATGAATAAAAAAAGAATTTAATTCCTCGACGCTACGCTTATTTTATTTTTAGAATTACGAAACAAAAGTTATTATTCAAAAAATACAAAGTATCGAAATGAACACAAATACTACGAAATGAGCATGAGTTGAAAAAAAGATAGAAGGATAGTCCCATGGACCTCTCTGTGTTCATTAAATCATGCTTATTAAAATAATAATAATAATAAATAAAAATTAAAGCCTGTTCATTTACAAAAAAAATATCAAAAAATAAAGTGTTGTACATTCTTCAGAGCAACAGTTTGGTCAGTTCTGGACTGGAAAGTTTGAGTGATCTGAAGAATGCGGGTTTCAAAATAGTCGGTCTCCATCTTGAAAATAGTAGTTACCCGTCCTTCGTTCGGGTAAAATATATTTTGTCCGTTTCGTAGCTTTACGCGAAAAACATCACTACAAAAGTGACCGTACTTCGTTTTTCACTCTTTTTTTAGGTTTTAATTTTATGTTTTTTTGTCAAGTAATCGGAGGCAAGTGTAGCCAGTTGCGTCGCATGTACAGTAAAAGTGGTGTAGTGGATGTGTTGATTGAGCCGCCGCGCCGTACACAGTCGAAGCACTTAAAGAATCGAAATTTAAAAAACCCCGATAATGGTTTTTAGATATTTATTCGAAGAGTATTTGTAATCCTGAATCGAGAAAATATCTCGTTTAGGATAGTCGGAAGTGGGGAAAAGTTTGCAGTAATTGTGTTCAAAATATGTTTACCTTCCTTCGCCCCTTTCAAGGTCTAATTTTGTAGATTACACTCACCAGAAAACAAATTTGATGTCTTTATTTGTTACTGAGAAATTAAAAAAAATAGTAAAATTGAATGTTACTCGATTTTAGCCCTTTAAACTCAAAATTAAAAAAAAATCCTTTGTTAGTGTACACTTACATGTATGATGAACATGTATACAAATTTTCTGTAGTTTTTGCTGGGTGTTGGTTATGAATCAGTCGGGACATTTTGTTTTATACGTAATATAAAATCAATAAAACAAAATCGGTTTCCCGAAGAATAGAAACTGTAGATTGTTATACGGTAATACTTAAAAACAACGCATAATGACTTTTCGAACGAATGTACAAAAAATTAGAAAAAAAAATTAATCTTCAATCCCAGTAATTTTTTTTTCTAATTTTTTGTACATTCGTTCGAAAAGTCATTATGCGTTGTTTTTAAGTATTACCGTATAACAATCTACAGTTTCTATTCTTCGGGAAACCGATTTTGTTTTATTGATTTTATATTACGTATAAAACAAAATGTCCCGACTGATTGAAGAAAATAAATATTAATTTATTTGTTTATAGTGTACATCGTATAAAGACTTGTTTAAAAGATATTAACAATTATTTTGTTGAGTCAACTATAAAAACATATTGCATGCACTATAAATGAAATTGAAAAAAGAAAAAAAAATTGTAAACTAAGTGTACATATAAGGAACACGTTTAGTATTTTACGTGTTCAAACAAATATTTACAATCCAGCAGCTATTCACTTTCTATAGACTATTGTCTGGGGCGCAACTTGTATGACCGCTTAGCCCTTCTTGGTTATTGCATTGACGTCATATAACTGTGTGTCTGTCTGCAGGAAATGCCACCGAATGAGACTTCTCACGTTTTCTCTTTATTTTAGTTTCTTTCTTTCTTTCTTACATGGTTTTTATATCTTTTTTTCTTTAGTAAAACGTTATTATTTATATTTTAACTAAGGTTTTATATTATGAGATGTAGTGCTTAAGAAAAAAGTTAAACAAGCGTTATGTATAAAATAAATTTCAAATTTAAATTTGTTTAAAATTATGTTTTATAAATAATTTCTATTGATCTGTTATAGGAATTTTAATCCTGTTCCTATCCTGATTTGTTCAGAGATTAAGCAAGTTACATATAATCAAATATTTGCGTGTATGGAATATGTTACGTGAATATTGAATGCAATACGTGCATGAAATGGTGCAATAGAGGAAAACATTAAACTTAAATGTAAAAATAGATTATTTTTTAAAATTGTTATCTTTCCGATTTGTCGGAATTTTTTGCTTGGTAGTTAAATTATTTTCAGGAATACAGTATTAATACTTTTTTTTGTAACTGCTGGTTTGCACGAAAGTTCAGTTTAGTTATTTATGCGAGGGTTGGCGTAGAGGTAAGGAGTCGTTAATTATTATCCTTCTGTATATATTAAATAAACAGTAGGCGAACTGAAAGTATTGGCAAGCAACTTGTTTTCGTCTACCTACCATTGTATTCGATGTTTGCAGAATACTAATAGTAATTTGCGTAAATTGAATTGTCAAGTATTACTGGAATATTATTTCCGAAAAAAAGTTGCGTTACCTGTTTGGAGTGCGGTCACAGTTTAATTAATCAAGTAAAGTTGTGTCAAAGTTGAAGAATCAAGGACGAGTCGGAAGGTGGGAACTACAACCTTCCTGTTGATTATATGATATGTATATACTTTTTAATTAAAGATTATACTATTTTGAAATCATGCTCACAAAAACGTTTCCTCTCCAGTGAAAATGAAAGACTTCCTCGATAGTAATCCCACGTCTTACTATTGGGGATAGTTTTACCAGAATAAACGTAATTCTCCAATAATATTACTTGTCTTTCGATTTTTCAGTTTGAGTTAACGTTTGTTGATTTATCCAAGTGTTTCCAAAAGAAAGTTCCGTTATATTAATTATATTAAAATTTAATTATTTTGTATGTTAGTTATAACTGGTCTGACGAAAAAAGGAGCAGTTCATTTTACCCATATCCTGGTTTGTATACTTACGTTTGGGGTTCTCCAAACGTTCCTTACGTTTGGGGGTAATCTCCATCACCGCTGCACAAATTTTTATTATACTCATAATTATGATTATCAAATGATTCATTTCATTTGAAAAAAATTACATTGATTATAAGAAAAAAAGGAAACTGTGGATAGACGCCAAAGTTTTTTTTTATATAATTATTTCCAATATTTAAATTATTTCCAAAAGATGTATCATATAAAATTACTGAATAAAAATTTTTTTAAATTTATTTAATGTGAATATAAATTGACTACAGTAGCAAAATTGCAGAGTATTTTTCTTTTTTGTCCGGAAGATTCTGGGTTCAATTACCGGTCAGGCTTGGAATTTTTCCGCACGTTTCAAAATACGTTTATCATCTTAAAAAAAATAAACTGGGGTAGTTGTAATTGAATTTCTCTTTTTCTAGTACCTGTAGCTACTAGAAAAAGAGTAGATAATATTATATATTATAAAATTCCGTAATATTATGCATATAAAAAAGTTTATTATAAAACTTATAAAAAAATATATTTAATGGAAATCTTTAAAATACGGGGGAAAATAATTAAAATATAACGTGAAGATCCGAAATTGAAATCGATTGTTTATCATTCGCCAAACAACTTTTTGCATCCTTTCCAAATAATTTCGAAATAGTAACGAATCAAATTAGATTAAATTGGTAAGAAACCGGAAGATTAGAAATATATTTTAAAAAACAAAATTCACAATGGTTATTATGAATGAATGTCTCTTCACGGTTGGAAAAAAATTACGGAAAAATTTGTCATGTAAAAAGAATTTTAATATTTGAATAAAATAATTAAATATAATTATAATAAAATACCAATGTAATAAAATAGAAAAAATAAGATGGAGTTATCCTACAGGCTGTCAAAAGATTTACATATCAATACGTATTAATTAGCTAAAATGCAGAAATAAGTGATTATAACAGTGTAATTTTACCAGAAATTTTGTACGCATTAACCTGCCTAAAATTTCAAGAAAAAATGTGAAATTAAACATACGGAAATTAAGTAATTTGTCAAAATTTCAGGTAAGTTAAAAAGAGAAGAGTATACTGGTAGAACTGGACAATCATGTTTATAAATTTTAACCTACGTTTTTATTTTTTATTTTTGACTGTGATGTAATATTTTTAACTCCTGATGATGGCTTTCAAGTAAGCCGAAAGATCTAGATATTATCTCAGTGTGCTGGGAAGGTGGATTTTATTAATTGTTAATATTATTGAAAAAGGGAAGAGTCATATTTTATATTGGTATTTAATTAGAATGAATTTCATAAGATTATTAAAACGATGTTTAACAGATAAGGAGATAAAAAAACTAAAAAACGGGATTTAGAAGGTACAAAAGAATGTAAATAAAATCTTTTTGAAAAATTTGATGGCAGAAATCAAGTGGTTATACGAGAAAAATAAAAATTTCAAAATAATAATTAATGGTTAGAAGAAAGAAGACAGAAAGTGCGGCAGAGTATGAATGAATACTCAAAAACAGAATAGTAAGAAAATTGTTAATCCTGGTCCTTAGATGACTATAACGAAAAAAACCTTAAGATTATGAAGATAATGATAATTATGATAAATACATTTGTAGCGTATGACTGCATACGCTATAAATTTCCATTTCCGCATCCTACACATAAGATTCAAGCTTATTTGGCAATATCATCAAGCAAAAAACTATTAAAATTATTACGTTGACATAATTTAAAATTTATGTAGATAAATGCCGAAAGAATTACCTATCAAACGTATTAATTATCTAAAATACAGAAATAAGCGACTATAACAGTGACTAAACACTTTTAACGGAGCGAGAGTGTTGGGGTTGCATCACCCTCTACTTACTACAAAGCTTGTAATAAGATCCTTTGTTGATGGATGTTAGTTATTTCTCGTAGGTGACGGTATAAGAAAAATTATTAGAATTCATAACTTCTTAATGGATGGAAAGAAGGATTACATTCCGATACTTTTACATCATTATTAGTTCGAAATTCATTTGAGAATGGTTCCCGTGAAACAGGGCCCCTGCGTCATTCTCCAACCACAGTTCCATTTCACCAATTCTTTGAAAACTATTAGGTGTTAGAATCGACAATGATTTAACAGGGCTGCGCTTTGTAGGAATTCTCGGTTTATGAATATATTTATATGTTTTTCTCTTTTTATTTTCTTTTTAGTATGTCGTGTTTCTGCATGTAATCCGATATCTTCTTGATTTCTTCTTTCTATACCTGTAAAAAAGGTAAAAACTATTACTAATAATAGGATTAGTAAAAGAAACCTGATTACGACAAAACTTCGTACGTAATGCAATTTGCCTTTACCATTCTATATTGCAGGAGAATAGTAATATTCTACATCGAATGTACCTTGAGCATCTGAAATTAATGTGCGGTTTTAATTTTTAATTTTATTTCATATAAATAATCTCTTTTTACAGCGTGCACTTTTAACTTGTATTTGTTTGTTGATTTTCCATGGATTAAGTTTAAATATATTTTTAATTTGGCTCACCTGTTCATATAATTTTTATATTTATTAACGAGTTAAATTCTTTATATTAATTTTATTTTTTTAACATCTTTTTCTCATGATATCGCCTTCTATTTGATATTACAAATTGGTGAATGTCAAATTCTTAACTTTTGGTGAAGAAAACAAGAATATCGACCGACATTTAATAATTTATTTATTATTATACATGTTAAAATTTTACAAATTTTTAATACTTTAGGGTTTCTTTTCGTTAGGTATTTATCAAAATCATCGTTTCAGTTAAGGAAGTGAATAGTAAAAATTACATGAACTGGAATTTAAAAATGATAACTTACGAAGAATTGGTGCGTATGTAAAATAAAGTATACGATAAAACATAAAACTTTGGTTGTGAAAAAAATTCAGGCGATACGCGGCAGTTTAAAAGATATTTAAGAAGATTTAATTTTATAAAATTGGTGTTCGCATTGAATTTTTTTAACCGGTTCAGCTAAACTTAATTAATCATCAAAAACAGCGTTGTTCAATGTCAAGTTGATTTGTAATTCTTTAGGATACTCTTTCCGTAATTGTTTTAATAGGTTGATTATGCATATGGCATTCCGTTTGATTTACACTTTTATTATGTTCTTCCTCTAACAGTAAAAATGCTATAACAAATGTTGTTTTCTTTTCACTGCTTAATAAGCTCGTGATATCGCTTAAATTTTTTCTTATTAAATAACCGAACCTACTGCCCGAAGCAAAAAGCAGAGGTAAGAAGTAGAAAAGTGCTGGTTTCGCAACAAAAACGACATTACCACAAAATAGTACCTCTGTTTGTCACTAAGAGCGTTAGTGTCGGTACAACTTAACCTCAAATTAATGTATTACTATTCTTTTGAGTACTATTCTATTGGGGTACTATTATCGGTTCAAGAAGCATTCTCCATTCAGTCATGTGAGTGATGGCAATCAGTTTTACAGAAGACATTGCTTTGCTGAAAAGTAGGTAAGAACTACAAGATGCAATCCTACTAACATCTAATAGTGTCTCTCTCAAATCGAGGAAACGGTTTATTAGAAGTTTGAGAACGGAAAGGAAGAAAACTTGATGCCTTACAGATTTGATGATAGCTGGAGAAGGACGTTGAAGGTACCGTGGACAGAGACGGCAATGAATGAGGAAGTACTGTTCTGAGTAGAAGAAAAGAAAACATTGCCAACATCAATAGTGAAGGAAGAAGAATAGTATGATTGGTCATCTACTGTCACTGTAGCTGATTCACTATCCTGCTGGAGGGAAAGATAGGACAGAAGGAAGATGAAGATTAAGACAAGAGTTTAAGGATGAAGGAAAGGCAGTAAAATCGTAGAGGTAAGTCAAGAAATTTGCTCTAGAGAGGAAGGACCCACCAATCTTTGGTTGAGGAGAAAAGAAGAAATATGAATTATTTAATTATTCGAAGGTTGGTAATACTGAATTAATAACTACTGTTGTAAGTTTTGATGTCACAGGTTGGCGGTAGAATTTAATAAGTAATATATAAGTTGTAAAAAAAAAGTAAATGTTCTGGGTAGATTTCGTACTCGATCGCCCGGCAAGTATGCAGACTGGGGCGTTAAGCCTCGCGGCCACACCACCATACAGGCCGTCTGCGCGAATTTCTTTCTACATAAATTTTGATAAATAATATTAATAAATGAAATATATTTAAAATGTTATTTTGTATGTACGAATTAGATAGACACAAATATATAAATTTACAAATTAGTAGAATTAAATAAATATAATTCTTTTTGACAAAAATAAATTTAAAAAATATACTAAATAAAACAGTTACATTTATTTCGTATGTATGTGTGTAAATAAAATATAGACGACTTCGGGGAAGAGACTGATGGTTGAGTCCACTGCACCGAGAGGCAACGGATTAGGTTCTAGTCGAGGTTTATGCACCTAGAGGATGTAATATTAATAAATTAAATATATCTAAAATTTTATTTTGTATGTATGAATTAGAGAGACACAAATATATAAATTTAAAAAAAATTATGGAACTAAATATAAAAAAAAATAACGAAATTAAATAATTTCTTTTTTCTGACAAAAATAAATATAAATGTACCCCGAGGACGACGAATGAGGTTTTAGTTGAGGCCGATGCACCTGGAGGCGGAACGACAGCAGTACCGATGTTTACCACCGAGGTTTTGCTTACTACTGAAGAACAACATGTATGTGTGGGTAGACGTGCCCGAGGATGATCCTATCGTAATGGCCGACGCACCGGGAGGCAACCTGTGTGATGGTGTGGCCGCGAGACTTAACACACCAGTCCACACACTTGCCGGGCGATCGAGTCGAAATATATCCGGAGCATTACTTATTTAGTTCTACCACCAACCTGTGACTTTACAACTTAGCAGACGACAATAGCTGATGATCCAGGACATTTTAATTCTCCCTTCTCAGAAGGAGTACTAATGGCACAGTATCCCTATTTTCTTACTGGTTCGAAATAAAAGATGGTAGAAATGATGTTATGATCCTACGATAGTAACGCCTCTAGCAGCAAACGGTGGTACTATTTTTAGGATATATTGTAACGATACTAGCTCGCATAGCCGGAAAAAAGGGTATTATTTTGAGGGTGTGTGTCCGACCGGTCTGTAGCAAAACCAGAGTTTTCCTACTACTATCAAACATTTTGTATTTTATATTGGACGGGAGTCTTACTGCTCGTACTTGGAACATAAAATGTGTAATTTTCGTCCATAAACGAACACAGAAGTATTTTCCGTTCTATGCATGCGAGTTTGGCGTGTCTATTTTAAACTAAGATTGAGTGACGAAGTATTTTAAAACGTCTCATTTCAAATTCGCGAGTTTGTACGTGGAATCTAAGATCGCGTTCCAAATATCTGTGTTAGTGACCAGCAAATCCTGCAAATTTCTGGATATTTAATATTTCTGCACAAAACGTAGATTTTTTTCAGTTACATATTTATTAGAAGCGTGCATTATTTTGAATTTATTTTACCAATAAAATCAAAATTTCTAAATTTTTAGATTTAAGATAGTTTCTTTTACAAAAATAACATGATGATTTATTCCTTAAAGGTGTGATCTTTGTTTAAAAATATCAACATTTTTGTACTTGGAATGATGTTTGAATAACGGATAGTTTTTTAGATTTGAATGAGCAGATTAGAAATAACCAAAGAAAGTTTTTTTAGAATAAGAAATGATTTTTTTAGACACATTTTTTGTTTTAACACCGAATTGTTTTTCGTTTTAACCGTCTTCGCTGTTTTTTTATTTGGTAATGAGCCTTGGATCTTGTGAGAAGTATCATTGAAACGGATAAAAACCTTTTAGTGCTTACGATTAATTATCGATTCGGTTAGATATGACGACTTTTTAGAAGTTTTAGTAACTGCTAGAGTATTTTGAAGTAATTAAACTTATTAAAAAAGAATAAATAAATAAAGATTCAGTATTTCGAAAAATTGGAGTAAAAAATTTGGTTAAACTTGGGCTTTTTTCCCTCATTTTTTATTTATTTATTTTTTTGTTAGGAACATATGAGGTCTCGGAAAGAAGAGAATATTTTGGTTTAAGGACTTTAAATAGTCTTTCTTCATGTTACCAATTTTTAGAACTGCAGTAAATAAAAGTAAAGTCGTGGTATTATTTCTGACATTCAATATCGGATGTGCTTAGTAATAATAATATTAATAATTTTTATTACTTTGTGTGAAACAATATAAATCTTCTATTAAGAAGTTTTTATACTTATTATTTAATTTTCTTTTCTTTTTTTTATTAATTTTCGACTTAAATCGTTGTTACATTCCTGAATTATAGTACTCGTATTGCATTTTGCACTTAGTACTTGCATTCTTACGTAGTACTTACTTAAATTGTTTAATTTTTTCTCTATTACTGTAATCGATTGCAATTTAAATTTCATAAGTTGTAATCTACTTTAAAATAAACACTGTTATTTTTATTCACACAAGTTTATACCGATAAAATATAATTATTACTTTGTAATTTTAATCCCTAACCTGATAATTTTTCTTTTAATTCAATAGAATATACACATAATGCAGCCTTCCTATTTATTTTTCTAATATTAATTAAAAAGGGTTAATATTCGCTAACAGGAAAGTCTTAGAAACTAAATTTTGCTTTTTTCCAATCGATAACATTCGTCAGTTGTATAGGAGAAATTATTTTAACCGAATAATTTGTAGTGAGAAGCTCTTGCATTAGAATTTGAAGTGAAAATAAATAAACTACGTTTAAATTGCAACCATTATATATATATATATATATATATATCACAACCACCAAAAAGCAATTTCATTACGAAGAGTTAGTGAATCTTCTTATCAAAGAACCAGAATGATTTTTTAAAAAATGGTGAATAATACAAACTCCCAAAAAACACTTACACTGTGAAGGTATCCCTTAAAATAAAATCTGAAGTGGAGATCACATGACTTCCTTGTACGCCTATTAAATTACATACGAGTATACACATATTTTTAAAATGAAAAGTACATAACATTTTATTTCACTTATAACTTCTGGTTTTTTTCATATTTTTTTGTTGTTATTATTCAGTTATTATTTATTGCACATTTTTTTACGATCAGAGGTTAATAATTATTCATAAATCAATATATTAAAATTAAAAAAAAAGGAAATGAAGTTGGATTCGAACTGATGTGCCTTCCCCTTGTAAGATCCAAATATTTCATTAATTAAAATTTTATTTGGCTAGAGCTATGGAACCAATGAAAATAAGTACCATTTGTGGTATATCGTTGAAAAGTTCTCAATGAGGGCTTGTTATTGTAATGAAGAAAAAGTCCAAAATACAAATATTTTGGATTTTAAGCTTTTTTGGACATTTTTGGTTTTGTCGATTTCAGTCAAAATCGGGGAGGGGGTGCCCAACTAGATGTAACAACAGTATTAAAACCAAAATTTCAGCATCTTACGGCTAATCGTTTTTAAGTTATGCAGTTATGCGAGATCCATACGTACGTACGTACAGACTTCATGCCGAAACTAGTCAAAATGGATATTTCCGTTGAAATCTGAAAACCAAAATTTTTCGCGATCACAGTACTTCCTTTAATTTGTACAGGGAAGTAACAATTGCTTGTCCCGAATCGGAAAACATTGATATACAAAGAAAGTGAATACTATTTGCTACTCTCAAAGTTCTATAAAATACAATTATTTGCTTCAGTCGCAAAGAAACATATTTAATAAATTAAGCCGTGCAAAATGTTGATAAAAAATTACAAAGGTTCACTCGCCACTGAGCTGCTTCAAAATATAACAAACAACTGGGTTAGAAAAAACATGAAAAATAAACAAGCAAGCTCATCGTTAAGAGCAAAGTAAAATCTATTTTACTTCTAAGCTTCTGGTCTCGAGTTCGATTCTTGGCAAAGGTATGATATTTTTTTCATCTATAATTGTATATATCTCATCTTTCTTCTTAAGAAACCTGCAAAAGCATGTCTGAAATCGTAATAGCAAATTAATACATTCTTACGTAACTTAGATGATAAAATTTATTGGCCAAATAAGATTTTGAATGAATAAATCTTATACGATACAAACTTGACTATGTATCTTATAATACGATTAACACATGTTACTAAAAATATATACTTTATTATGACGTAATTTAGTATTACTATATATAAAGAAAATAAAATTAAATTGCAAATTTTATTAAAATAATATTTTGGAATATTTATAATATTAATTTTAACAAAATTAACTACCAAATTAAAAAAATAAAAATAAATAACAGCGACTTTATAGGCGTTATATGAAGGTCTTTTTATTCTGGATTATTAAGGTGTTGTATGTGTGTGTGTGTGTGTGTATGTGTGTGTGCTCTGTATCAGAATTGTGATTATGAATACGCCCAAGTATTACTGGTTAAAAATAAAATCTTTGAATAATAATTAATAAAAATATATAAATTATAAGTTAGCGTTTTTAAAGTAGTGTGTTACGTTAGTACATTTTATAAATGGACAGGAACTGGTGAGCGAGTAGGCAGCAACTGGAAACAGACATCCGGTGCCCCTTTGTTGGCCAGAGGAATGCTTATAACACTTACTACATTAGTAATATACTTGTATGCGCGCTTACTGTACATTTTGTGTGTCTACGTGCGTCACATCACGCACACTTTATACCTTAGCCAGGTATCAGGTATTCTTTTTCTTTAATTGCGATTGTAGACTACAATTACTGTCTCATAATGCGATTAAATTACTTTATTAGTATTCTCTTCCAATACGGTATAATTCCATTAACTTTTTCGCTACCTTTGTTTTTCTCACGTTCCATTCTTTTTTTTTTTTAGATTCCTATGAAGTTTCGTTATTACTTTATTAAGTTTGTTGAATGATAATTTAGCATCAGTTTTTGAAAACTACTTAAATAAAACGAGTGATATTTATTTACTACGTGCGTATATCGTTTTAAAGATTCCTTTATTAATAACAGAAAGAACCCCACACCTAAATTGCAAAGACGTATTTTTGAAAATTTTAGTTTTGTTATATTAACCTTTAAGGAAGAGGTTGTTATATTTAGAGAAAACTTTACTTAAACAATTTGTTAAGCTTAACTTGTACACGAATATTTTTAGAAAATGATTTGTATTATTAATTTTTTTCTTCGTCCTTTAAAGGTGTATTACAATTAAAATAGATTTGGAACCTGTTATATTCCAGATCTAAATGAGGAAAAACTTTTTCCCGTTACTTTCTTAAAAGTTATACTATACTTTTTCAATATTTTTAAACAATTCTCTTTTAAATTCATTGTATTTTTTTTTCTTTGAATAAACGTCAGACCCTTAATATTTGAATTGCAAACACTTTTTAAATTTTTGAATTGGAAAGATTTTACAATGAAAATCTGTTCAAGGAATTGTAAAACTTGATCGGCGAAGCCGGGAAAGTCATACAATACTTTGCCAGTATTGCAAAGTATTTTTATTGCATTTCTTTTATATGCTTACTTGTTATTTTTCTTTAATTATTGTCATAATTATCTTTACAATTTTTTTTTTCATAAATAGTAGCATTTTTTCATTCTTCTTTTAGTTTCCTGATTTATTTTTTTTGCATCAAAGTTTGTTAAATGTGTTTGTATTTTGAGTGTAACCTTAGAAAAAGAAAAAATTAACAATGAAATGGCAAACGACCATTTTATATCTGGGAAGGGGACGAAGCTCGACTAAAAATGTTCATCAATTTCTTAGTGTTGTATGCCAGTTGTATTTTGATTAATACGATTTATTAAGGATGTTATTGTTATAAACCTTTAAAGAAAATAAATAATTACCGAGAAAATGGCTAAAACAATTTTTAATTACTAAGAAATTCCGCCCCAATTATTATTATTCTTATCTTAGCTTCTTTCTAATTTTGTAAATGTTGTCTCCTTTGTTTTGAATAAAAATTTCTATTTAGGACGCATACGATAAATTAAAATGTTTATTATTTATCGAACCGTTGATGTAAAATCTTGAATAGCGTATTATTTAAAATATAAATATGTTTTTTGTTTAAATAAGAATAAAGAATCAAATATGAAAGAAGTCAGATTAATGGTACAATCTGCTTTAGGTAGTTGGTAGGAGAATGATGGGTTGTCCGCTAAGAGCACAACCAATTTTTTTGTGCCCTGAAGGTACACCGTATGCTACGTGCTTACGAGCACGTTTCTACTATCGTAACACCCTAATTTTCTAGTTTCTTTGTTTCAAAAGATTCTTTAAAACTCTACCATTTGTTTTTGGAATTTACTTATGTTATTTAAAAAAAAAAAAGGAACCAGAACTGATTGACTGTAAATGGTTATTTTATTTATTTTTAATAATTTGTAACGTTCATCAATTTCATTATATCCAGAAATTATTAGTTATTTATTATTAAAATAGCAGATTATATTAAAATAAATCCCTAATTTAAGTTATTATCGCTTTAGAATCGGAGATGCGTTTTAAAATTTTTAATTAATAACCGGCAACTTTTTGATTAAAAAATATTAAAACTGACGAATGTACTGCTAAATTTTCCAGTAATTTTTGTGAAGTTTAATGAAAAAAATTATTAAAAAAAATCAGTTAAAAAATTTTCATTTATAAGATATTTATATTATATTTACTCATTTCTTACTGATAAATTTGAGAATTATTATTTTACGACTATATCTAATTTTTACTGTTGAGAATAAATTTTTGAAATAAAACTTCTTTATAAAAATAAAAAAGGTACTAAAAATATAAAAGATACTTCCATCGGTGCAACTGCAACGTTTTCCGGTTCCAATTATTTTGTGACTACCGTGCAACCGTTCTGACTACTCTCAAAAGCAGCTGTGATGCGATAAAGTTGTACTGATACTTTTTTAAATTTTTTTAAAAAATATTTTATCAATAACAAAAAACAATTATAAAAGTGACAAAAAGTTCGGTTTTAAAAGAATGTCGGATCAAGAGCTTTACATATAACTTATTTAGGCACCACTTATCTTACACCAGTTCAATAAAACGTTTCCTAGATATTCTGTAGAAAGAAAGAAATGTTGTTTCTTCGACTATTTAAATTGATATCTATTTCAGGCTGATACAAATGCCATTGTGTTTGTTTATAATCTCACTTATGAAAGTCATCAACATCATGTGGTATTCTGCCTTTGACAGGTATCTGGCACCATTGTTGTTCCATCTGTTTCTTTCCCATGCTTTTTTTCCTCTCATCGTAACCTTCGCTACCTTTTATTTCATTTATTAACTTCAGCCTCTTTTTTCCTGTTCTTTTTTCACCTTCAACGGATCTTTCAAGAACTGTATTTATTATTCCTTTTCCCTTTATTATATTCCCTGTTCACTTTCCTTTCCTTCTCCTGATAGTCGTCTGTATTATTCAGTCTTCATTTATTCCTTTTAATACTTCTACATTACTTATTCTGTCCACCCATTTTATCTTCTCCATTCTCCTTCAAACCCACATCTCAAAAGCCACATTATTTTTTTCCCCAGTGATTATGTTTCACTGCCGTACAAAACTACTCCAAACGTAGCATTTTACTAATCTTTTCCTAATGTTTAGATCCACGTTGTTGCAGAGTAGGTTTTTCTTTCCAAAAAAAAGTTCATTTGTCCACTGTAATTCTCGTTTAATCTTTCTTTACTCCTTCAGTCTTCAGTTAGTACTGTCCCGAGATATCCGTATCTTTTTAGTTGTTAAATTTTTCTATCTGCTGTTACAATATCCATATTTCTCCTCTCTTTCACCTTCATAACTTCTGTTTGCTCATATTTATTTTCATACCTATTTCAATGTTTTTATCATTCCTTGTAATGTCTGAGTGTCTTTAGCTACAATCAGCTATAATGTAGAGTACTTTAGCAAATTTATATTTCTGCAATTTTATACAATTTATATTTCTTCCAGTTATGCTACACATTTTTGGCCATCCAAAACATTTCAACATTTCGTCGACATAAAGGTTGAACAGTGTTGGTGATAAACAGCAGCCTTGACTCACTCCTTTGCCTAATTCTAACCAATTTGTAAGATTCTCATTTATTTTCACAACTGTTTTTTACTTGTACACAATTCTCTGATCGGTCTCCTATCCTTTCAATTTATGAAAATACTGATGCAGTATTTTCTTCTTTAAACTTCTTTTCTCTACACTAATTTGCACTAAAAAATCAACATCCTCATAACTCAACACTGGGATATAAACTGAAATGAGTTGCAAAGTAGTTGCGTTGTTGGACAAAAACGGGACTTTGCAATCTGTTTGCGACAGTTATCTGAAAATTGAGTTGCGATGCGGCAGTGGACGAAGGACCTAAAGGTTACTTATTCAAAGTCGCATGGAAGATCTTGGACTTGCATTTGATAAATGCACACTGAACTAAAATCAATTAAGTATTTTTTAAATTTCACTTGAAAAAAATCGTAAGTGAAATACATCTTAGAACATATAAATACTATCTGAATGGGTTAAAAGTCATTATATGACTTTTAACCGTCATATAAATTTTAAAGTCATATAATGACCCGTTTAATGTAGCTTATTACTATACGAATCGCGTGATAATATTTTTTAACATGTGTTTGTATACCATCACGTGAATTTTTAAACAAATAACTGCTCTATATCGACAATTTTATTTTTATCATTTGTAAAAACATTTCAATAAATAATGTTAACGAATATGGGTTCAAGAGAAAAATTAATTTAAAAATATGTTTTAATTACACAATAAAAAAGATAATTTTACATGTTATTATAAAATGTGTTATTTATGAATTATAATGAATAGTAATATGTTTAAAATTTTTGTGCTCTGTATTTAAATATTCTGACGTAATTTGTATAAACGAAATTATAAGTAATTTTTCTAATATTAGTTTAATTATTTGATAAAAAAAGTTTTAAGTGATTATTGTCATTCTTAAATTACAGAACATGTACAGCTTATCAAATCGAATATTCTACATATGTTTTTATCAGAATTTTTATATAAAGTATTTTAATCTGCGTAAAATACGGTTTTTTCTATGCATTGTCATTCAGACATTTACTTTGACCATTTTGATATCTTTTTGCCATTATCAGTGTCTTTGTGTCTTGTCTAATTATGTTAATTTTTTTAATTATCAACGAAAGATTAAGAATTTTTATATTAATTTATTTTTCTATTGTACAAACAAATTGAAAAAAAATCAATTTATACATCTTTATTTACATAAAGTTTTACTTTCCGGGTGAATATAGCTGTAATAACTATATTAAAGAGGAAAGTATGATAATCATGTAAAAAACGGGGTATTGGGGTTTTTTCAAATCTTTACGTGTTATCAAAAAAATATTTATAGGAATTTGTAATCATAAAAGAGAGTGTACTCGTATACGAATACATGTGTGCGTATGTGCGTCACAATGCTTTTGCCCTTATATCCCAAGATTGATCAAACCGATTTTCTTCAAATATTACTATGTGTATTTGGGGCATTGATCATGTTATTTTTTTTTCAAATTTCGTTTAGGGAATGGGAGGAATATCACGAAAAACTGATTTTGATTTTTTCAGAGGCATTTTACAAAAAAAAACTTTATTAAAGCAAACTTGTTAAACTTAATCTATTAATGAATATTTAAAAAAAAAATTCTTAAACTTAAATCCTCATCTCCAAAACTATAATCGTATATATATATATTTTGCCTCAACGCTTTTTTTTTATTTGTACTATAAAAAACATTATTTTTTTGGTTGTATTTTTCTTCATAATTTAAAGAGGTATTAAAATTAAAATAGCTTTATACTATTTAAATGGCACCTATATTATATTCCGGACCCAAAATGAGAAGCAAGTTTTTTTCATTACTTTTTTAAAGTTTGTACTTTCTTTTTTCAATGTTTGTAAACTATTATCTTATGTTAGGAATCACTTCTTTATAGATAAATCTTTCCTAGATTTTCCGCAAAAAGCCCATAAAATCAACAAAAAAAAACATTTTATTCAAAATTTGGAAATTTTGATGCTTTTAAATCTTATTTTGGCAATCATAATTTGGCTAGCGTAGCCGGGAATGTTATGCAATAATTCTCTTCCTTCCTTCTTTTCCTGTTTAGCCTCCGGTAACTACCGTTCAGATAATACTTCAGAGGATGAATGAGGATGATATGTATGAGTGTAAATGAAGTGTAGTCTTGTACATTCTCATTTCGACCATTCCTGAGATGTGTAGTTAATTGAAACCCAACCACCAAAGAACACCGGTATCCACGATCTAGCATTCAAATCCATGTAAAAATAACTGGCTTTACTAGGACTTGAACGCTGAAACTCTCGGCTTTCAAATCAGCTGATTTGGGAAGATGCCAGACTTTTTCTTAATCATTACACAAAATACCAAAAGTAGATTTCTTTTTTTTTTTTTAATGTATTTTTAAGTAGGATTTTTGTAGTAATGTTTGTAAATGTCCAAAACCATCCAATATTTAGTTATGCTTTTATTTTTTTAATTATGTTCGTGAAAATCTTTCGAAATGCATCTCCTGTAATTTTTTTCAATTTAATTTCTTGTGTCGATTTTTAGTTCTTCAATTTATTAATATTACTATTATTGTTATTATAACGCAAGTATTTTTCAAAAGTCACAGAAAAAAAAATCATTTGATATAAAGATCAGAGACATAGGAAGACTTGAAATCATTTCATAATTTCGGTTCCTGTGTGTGTTTTCACACGTTTTTGTAAGTAACAGTATTTGACTGCAATAAATTTAGTTTATAATCTCGTGTTAAATATATTATTTGTTTGTGTACTTTTACAAAAAAAATTTGTACAATAATTTTTTTTGTAAACTGGCAATCATGCGATTCTTAAATGCGTGTACATTTAAAGTGTTCCAAATTCAGTTATTCTGTACATTAATATAGACCAGTTTGTTGAACTTAAAACAGTTATTTTAGGAATTCTGACGAGAGATGATGGTTTACACAAAGAATTCTCACGAGCAGTCAATTTTTAATGTTGTGGACTACTTTGTCCGTTAGCTTTAAAGAAGGAGCAGAACGCGTATTATTTCTTATATCAACAGTTAAAAAAAGCGATCTAACAATAATAAACTTTTTATACTCTCTTATTCGGTACACTAGCGACGGAAAAAATTCCGAAATAATTCTTAATCGAATAATGTTTTAAGATAAAAACTGATTGCTAATGTGTAAAACTAATTTTAAATCTCTTAGTACACACACGCGCGCGCGCACACACACACACATACACACACACACACACACACACACACACACACACACACACATATATATATATATATATATATTATACAATAATTTTTTTTTGTAAACTGGCAATCAGGCGATTCTTAAATGCGTGTACATTTAAAGTGTTCCAAATTCAGTTATTCTGTACATTAATATAGACCAGTTTGTTGGATCTATATATATATATATAGATCCTAGACTTAAGAGTGTTTTCTTTCAAATATATATATATATTAAAGAAAACACTCTTAATCACTGCTTATTGTTCAAGCTAAAACATTGTGGTGAGTACGGAAGAGAACCTTTTTAGAATACGATTAGATTAAACGTGTGTCTTAAAAAGTCGCAGTGGTATTTTTAAAAAAATGCTTAAAATTCTTGTTACTTATAATTAAAAAAAAAAAGTTGTGAAATTGATAAATATACTGAAAATAATAAATGGACACCGAACACCGATAAAATAATTCAGATGATTTGATGTTCATTTTAAATTTTGGTGCGAATAAGAAAAACATTTGAAAAAAACAATATAGATAATGAATGGCTGTAAAATTATTCAAAAATAACGCAGTCAAATCGGGTTAAACGTTTAGATATAAATGAAGTTTATAAATAGATGAAAAATTCTTGAGAAAATATTTTTGCGATTTTTTTATTCATTTTCATAAAATGTTTTATTTAAAAAAGGTCATGTTTTGTAATATTAAAAATAGCCGTTTTCTTTCCTAGAATTCAAAATATTTTCTTACGATAAAGTACCAGGAAAATAGACAATATACCTTATAAGAAATAATCTATAATTATGTTTTTTGTTTTTCTGAATTTTTTTAATATTTTTGACCAAGAAAGTTAGAATGAATAAAAAATGTTTATTTTGTAAGAATGTATTTTTGTAAACGTACCTATTCTATTTTTTCACCAATGTCGTTTAGTATTTATAAATTAAAACATTTTATTGTTTTCCTTTATTTTCTTTCGGTCTCGAAAATTTTGCTTAGCTTATTTGTAGATATCAGAAGTAAAAGTGATACTCATTACGTCTAACAGTTTAAAAAGTTCCAGTTATTTCAATCTTTATTTTAATATCTTTAGATCAAGCGTAATTGATTTTTAAAAGGTATACATTTTCTAATTTATATTTATCTACATTTACTATACTTTTTTTTCATATTTTGACAATTCCTGTTTATATAATTTTTACTGTTATTTTTATACCCGGGTTTAAAATAAAAATAATGATACAAATTCAAGGTTATTTTATATATAAATATAGGCCAAATTATGTATAAAACTTTTAATTAAAATGTTAATACTGTTAGTTTTAGGCAAGTAACCTGCTCATATGTAATTACTTACGTAAATGAACTTTCACATTAATCTTCTCTTATCAATGAACAATTGATTTCAATTTTTTTAATTATCTATCTTGACAAATCATTTTAATTTATCGAAAAATTATGTCATTCAGATAATGTAGAAATCTATTTTTAACCGATTAAAAAAAAACAAATTAATTTTTTTGTAGTATGTTTTTTATATCTATTTTTATCAACTGCTGTTAGTTTTCCCCAAATTATTTTAAAAGTCTTTTTTTTTCAGTCTAAACCTTATTAATCAGCTGCCATTTTAAAATTTAAATGGAATTTATATCGACGTCTACCTCTTCGTGATTGGGCACGTACTTTCTTACAGATGCAGGTCTGTAATAGATTCTTCTCAAAGAGTATAATAGGGAAGATTTTGAATCATCAAAACTACTCTCCTTAATTTTTTAAAATTTTAATTTGCCTATTTTTTTTTTTAAGTTTTGTTTAGTGATGCAAAATTTTTATAAATAGTCCCTGATCTTATGTAAAAACTGGAAAAATATGAAAAAAATAGAATTTTAAATGTAAAAATAGCTTTAAATCTAAAAATAGAAGTTTCATGTTATATGTAAAGCCGAAAGTTTGTCTGTCTGTTGGTTTGTTTGTTTTAGTTGTAACAGCATCACGCGAGAATCAAACGACATTCTGCTTTCAAATTTGCAGGGTACATTCGCGTTATCCCAGGGAAGGTTTTAAGCCATCGACCGAGATCCTAGCCTCCTTGGGGGTGAAGTTGTGAATTAAAAATGAATCCTTTTACTTCAACATTATGTTTCTGTTACCATGGCAACAGATATAATTTATGAATTTTTCGTCGTCAGAAATGTACTTACTTTAGTTACCTTAGTTATTACTATTCTTTCTTATGTAATTTAGATTCTTTTTGAGGTTTCTGTAAAGTCTAAATACTTTAGTTGTTATTTATCAGTATTATTCTCACAACCATGAGGGTAACGAACACTGCGGGGGTCCAGGAGACTCCGCCCCCTGGACAGACGGGAATGATGATCGAAGTGAGCTCTGTTAGGCCTCTGTTAGGCTCTGTTACACCGAAGTGAGGCCTGGGGTAGGCCTTATGGAGTCCCCGGGTCGGGTCCGGGCTCGCCTGGGCGACTTGGGGTCCAGGTGGTTAGAAGTTCGGGCGTGCGAAACGAGCCCTGACCGACTAGTTTTCTTATATATTTATTAAAAAACAATATTCTTGATATTTTGTTAGTTCACGGTTCCGATTGGATTACATTTTACTTTAGGTAGAATTTTAAAAAAACTCACAATCTTCCTTCAGACTTTTTTCTTGTATTTTCACATTTCAATTCAAATTATCAACATCATACATGAAATTTTCCAATGCATCTAAAGATGTTTTTAAAAAAAACTTATAATATATACTAAAAAAAAATTAAATTAAGTTATTTAATAACACTATTTTAAAATTACTTTAAGATTAAGTTTTTTGCGGTGTTTTTTATATAGGCTAACGTCGGCCCACTAGAAAAAAACTTATTTGGGTAAATAGAATCAGAAATAATATATGGATACGGGTATAGTTTAAAAATATGCCTGAAAAAAAAAACTATGTTGAGTAAATTGTGAAATCTGAGTAAATTGAATGTTTCTAAAATTTAAATTCTTTAAATTTTACTCATTAAATTTTCTGGGGGCTAATTTTTAAATTATTTATATTTTTTTAATTGTACTTTTGGTTGAAGTTATTAATTTACTTAGTAAATGTTGATTTTTATTTTCATTCTTAAGTTTATTTGTTTATTAGTAATATACTATTAATGTCGAATATGTATATATTTTTTTAATATAAAGACGGCATTTTTAAGTAATTAGAAATTCATAATTCGTTATTCGTTTAGTAATTAGAAAACGGAGGCCGACAGAGATTCTTCTTTCTTTCTTTTTCCTATTTAGCATACGGTAATTACCGTTCAGATAATACTTCAGAAAATGATATGTATGAATGTAAATGAAGTCTAGTCTTGTACAGTCTCAGTTCGACCGTTCCTGAGATATGTTGTTAACTGAACCCCAACCACCAAAGAACACCGGTATCCGCGATCTAGTATTCAAATCCATCTAAAAATAACTGACTCTACTAGGACTTTCTCTTTCTTTTTTCCTGTTTAGCCTCCGGTAACTACCGTTTTGATAATTCTTCAGAGAATGAATGAGGATGATATGTATGAGTGTAGATGAAGTGTAGTCTTGTACATTCTCAGTTCGACCATTCCTGAGATGTGTGGTTAATTGAAACCCAACCACCAAAGAACACCGGTATCCACGATCTAGTATTCAAATCCATGTAAAAATAACTGTCTTTACTAGGACTTGAACGCTGTAACTCTCGACTTCCAAATCAGCTGATTTGGGAAGACGCGTTAACCACTAGACCAACACGGTGGGTTAAAGAGAGGAATATCAAAATTAAGCAAACTTTACTATTAATTTAGATTTCAATTAAACAGTAATTTACGTTACAATAATTTTTATAAATAGTAAGATTATGAAAATAACGTTTATATCTTTTTTTTTTGTTTACATGTCGATTGACATGTAAAAAAAACTCAATTCCAGGAACTGTTCATTTACATGAAGAATTAAAGGAAGTACGTGATATGTTTATTAAAATATTTTGTCACATATAGATGTTTATTTTTCAATGCACGCGTTATCTTAATTAAGTTACAAAATTTCATGTACATTAATAAAATTGAAGTGTCCCTCGTATAATATAGTTTATTATTATTAATATTTTTTTGAATTGGTTTCTAGAATTTTGTCTGCTGTGCACTTTAATTTACGAACGAACGATTGATCCATTTTTATGATGTTTTCACAGTTTGAATTTTTAATAATCAGACATAATGAAGGATTTTAAATATTTATCCAAAACATGTATTGTTTTATTTTCTTGGTTATTATATTATAATTTTTAAATATAGATAAGAGGAAAACTTAAAACATACATGAACAACCACCTTTTTCGAAAATTTAAAAAACAATTCTTGTGTAGAATTCTGCCCTCTTTATGAAGAATGAGTTTATATTTGCCTGTAAATAATTACCTGTATGGGTATATATTTACCTGCCCCGACTTTAAAAAAGGAAGTTCTCAAATTAGGATCTATATTTTTTTTTCTCCTTTTCATTCCCTCTTATTGAATTTAACTTTTCAAATCTAGCCTTTTTATTACCCTGCAATAATAAGGTTTGAAGAGAGAACGTGTATTTTAAAATTTAAAACAGTATTTAGTACATTAATTAATGCAACTAAACAAATATGTAACATTTAATTTTTTTAATTTGATTTAATTAATCCTCCTGTGAGCACCGCGAAATATGCTACAGATTGCCATAAGTTGTATATGAAGACACATACAAAAGTACAATATATAAATAACTAATGCAACTATATAAATATATACAAATGAACAATATACATTTAAATAAACATAGCTTTCAAACTACAATACAGCAGAGTTTAAGGCAGCTACGAAATAGACTAATCCAATGCTTGCCTGTAAACAACATTTTTTGTCTTTGCTTCTTGTTCCAAAATGCAATAATATTTAAAAACAGTCGAGAATAATTTAGAATGCTCTAAAATGTCCTAAAAACTTTTAGGAGGTTTATAAATTTCCGAAATGTAGTAATAATGTTCGAAAATATTCTAGAACATTCTCAAATGTTCCAAAATTTTAATCTTTTATAATGTTTTACCTCTTTGTCGCGGTTGCTCTAACTGGGAGATGTATAACACCCACAGTATTATTGTTCAGTTAATAAAGAATAATTGTCCCAATTTTGGTTGAAATCGATCCTTTGGTTTAGGAGGAGATATGGAACAAACATCCATACCCACATAAAATTACTTTTTTTTATACTAAGATTTGAAAATTTTTCGTTTTTATTATTGTCAACGATATTATTATTATATTGTTGCGGAATAAATTAATTCTGGTATTCGGAGTATTTTCGCGTGAAATATCAGAAAATTAACTAGAAAACTTACAGTAAAATTTGGTACATATTCCTGAATTTCAGAGTCTCAGCTCATGGCCGTTTACGGTGTCTTTTTGTCGCACCTATGGATTTCTTTTCTTATTTTTTGAAGATGCTTCTTGCGTTCTAAAAAACGGCTTTTTTTTCTTACGAGTATTGGTGTTTTTGTACGTCGTAAAGTAAAATAAAATAAATTTTTTTTTTTTTTTAACCTATTATAACTAGCTTAAAAAAATACTATATTAAAAATTCTAAAATCATATTTTTCCGGTAATAATTTTTTTAAATTTCTGTTTTTTATAGTCAACATCAAATTAAGGATTTAGTAAGTTTCTTTTAATTTGGGCGCATTATTAATGTCAAAATTTAAAGAAAAATTAAAAAAAGTATTGTTTTTAAGTCGCTTTCTGTTTTGTATTTTTTGTGTTATATTAAAATACATATAGTTTTGAAAAAATTAATACGATTATAATTGCAACAGTTTCATCTAAAATGTCAGGTTATGTTTTTGTAATAAATTTTTCTTCTTCTTATTATTTTTTTAATATCTCGTTGGATAAAAAAATAAATTGCATATATTTTTCAGTATCTTTTCTAAGTTTTTTGAAAATTTTTAACTTTTTTTTGGAGAAAAATTCATTTTTTAAAAATGTTTTCTTGCTTGTAATATTTTCATTGAATTCATCTATATAAATTCTTGTGAAAATAATTTCTTACGTTATTTCCATTATTGCAATTGTTTAATAAATACCCATTATTTTTATCATACCATAAGATATCATGGCAATTTTTTTAATTAAACGTAACCTTTTCTGTATATCCAAAAATATTCTTTGACGTGACATACAAGTACATAAATGGACTGTTACAGCTGGTATATTTCCTTACATTAACATTTACGGCTTATGTCTAGTCACAGCTATTTTTTATTTTTTTTTTTATTTTTTTTTTTGTCTTCAGTCATTTGACTGGTTTGATGCAGCTCTCCAAGATTCCCTATCTAGTGCTAGTCGTTTCATTTCAGTATACCCTCTACATCCTACATCCCTAACAATTTGTTTTACATATTCCAAACGTGGCCTGCCTACACAATTTTTCCCTTCTACCTGTCCTTCCAATATTAAAGCGACTATTCCAGGATGCCTTAGTATGTGGCCTATAAGTCTGTCTCTTCTTTTAACTATATTTTTCCAAATGCTTCGTACTTCAAATATTTGCCGCAATACCTCTTCATTTGTCACTTTATCCACCCATCTGATTTTTAACATTCTCCTATAGCACCACATTTCAAAAGCTTCTAATCTTTTCTTCTCAGATACTCCGATCGTCCAAGTTTCACTTCCATATAAAGCGACACTCCAAACATACACTTTCAAAAATCTTTTCCTGACATTTAAATTAATTTTTGATGTAAACAAATTATATTTCTTACTGAAGGCTCGTTTAGCTTGTGCTATTCGGCATTTTATATCGCTCCTGCTTCGTCCATCTTTAGTAATTCTACTTCCCAAATAACAAAATTCTTCTACCTCCATAATCTTTTCTCCTCCTATTTTCACATTCAGTGGTCCATCTTTGTTATTTCTACTACATTTCATTACTTTTGTTTAGTTCTTGTTTATTTTCATGCGATAGTTCTTGCGTAGGACTTCATCTATGCCGTTCATTGTTTCTTCTAAATCCTTTTTACTCTCGGCTAGAATTACTATATCATCAGAAAATCGTAGCATCTTTATCTTTTCACCTTGTACTGTTACTCCGAATCTAAATTGTTCTTTAACATCATTAACTGCTAGTTCCACGTAAAGATTAAAAAGTAACGGAGATAGGGAACATCCTTGTCGGACTCCCTTTCTTATTAGGGCTTCTTTCTTATGTTCTTCAATTGTTACTGTTGCTGTTTGGTTCCTGTTCATGTTAGCAATTGTTCTTCTATCTCTGTATTTGAACCCTAATTTTTTTTAAAATGCTAAACATTTTATTCCAGTCTACGTTATCGAATGCCTTTTCTAGGTCTATAAACGCCAAGTATGTTGGTTTGTTTTTCTTTAATCTTCCTTCACTATTAATCTGAGGCCTAAAATTGCTTCCCTTGTCCCTATACTTTTCCTGAAACCAAATTGGTCTTCTCCTAACACTTCTTCCACTCTCCTCTCAATTCTTCTGTATAGAATTCCAGTTAATATTTTTGATGCATGACTAGTTAAACTAATTGTTCTGTATTCTTCACATTTATCTGCCCCTGCTTTCTTTGGTATCATGACTATAACACTTTTTTTGAAGTCTGACGGAAATTCCCCTTTTTCATAAATATTACACACCAGTTTGTATAATCTTATCAATCGCTTCCTCACCTGCACTGCGCAGTAATTCTACAGGTATTCCGTCTATTCCAGGAGCCTTTCTGCCATTTAAATCTTTTAATGCTCTCTTAAATTCAGATCTCAGTATTGTTTCTCCCATTTCATCCTCCTCAACTTCCTCTATAACACCATTTTCTAATTCATTTCCTCCGTATAACTCTTCAATATATTCCACCCATCTATCGACTTTACCTTTCGTATTATATATTGGTGTACCATCTTTGTTTAACACATTATTAGATTTTAATTTATGTACCCCAAAATTTTCCTTTACTTTCCTGTATGCTCCGTCTATTTTACCAATGTTCATTTCTCTTTCCACTTCTGAACACTTTTCTTTAAACCACTCTTCTTTCGCCAGTTTGCACTTCCTGTTTATAGCATTTCTTAATTGCCGATAGTTCCTTTTACTTTCTTCATCACTAGCATTCTTATATTTTCTACGTTCATCCATCAGCTGCAATATATCGTCTGAAACCCAAGGTTTTCTACCAGTTCTCTTTATTCCGCCTAAGTTTGCTTCTGCTGATTTAAGAATTTCCTTTTTAACATTCTCCCATTCTTCTTCTACATTTTCTACCTTATCTTTTTTACCCAGACCTCTTGCGATGTCCTCCTCAAAAATCTTCTTTACCTCCTCTTCCTCAAGCTTCTCTAAATTCCACCGATTCATCTGACACCTTTTCTTCAGGTTTTTAAACCCCAATCTACATTTCATTATCACCAAATTATGGTCGCTATCAATGTCTGCTCCAGGGTAAGTTTTGCAGTCAACGAGTTGATTTCTAAATCTTTGCTTAACCATGATATAATCTATCTGATACCTTGCAGTATCGCCTGGCTTTTTCCAAGTGTATATTCTTCTATTATGATTTTTAAATTGGGTGTTGGCAATTACTAAATTATACTTCGTGCAAAACTCTATAAGTCGGTCCCCTCTTTCATTCCTTTTGCCCAGCCCGTATTCACCCACTATATTTCCTTCCTTGCCTTTTCCAATGCTTGCATTCCAATCTCCAACTATTATTAAATTTGCATCTCCTTTTACGTGTTTAATTGCTTCATCAATCTCTTCGTACACACACTCTACCTCATCATCATCATGGGCGCTTGTAGGCATATAGACGTTAACAATCGTTGTCGGTTTAGGTTTTGATTTTATCCTTATTAAAATGATTCTATCGCTATGCGTTTTGAAATACTCTACTCTCTTCCCTATCTTCTTGTTCATCACGAAACCTACTCCTGCCTGCCCATTATTTGAAGCTGAGTTAATTATTCTAAAATCACCTGACCAAAAGTCGCCTTCCTCTTCCCACTGAACCTCACTAATTCCTACTACATCCACATTTATCCTATCCATTTCCCTTTTTAAATTTTCTAGCCTACCAACCTTTTTTAAGCTTCTAACATTCCACGCTCCGACTCGTAGAATGTTATTTTTTAATTTTCTGGTGACCCCTTTCCTAGTAGTCCCCACCCGGAGATCCGTACGGGGGACTAGTTTACCTCCGGAATATTTTACCAAGGAAGGCAAGGAAGGCAAGTTATTAGCATCATTGCTATATGAAAATGCAGAGAGCCACATTTTCTTGGAAAAAAAAAAGCAGCTGTAGTTTTCCATTGCTTTCAGCTGCGCAGTACTCAGAGGACTGAGTGATGTTGATATGGCCGTTTAAGTCATTGTGACTCACGCCCCTAACAATTACTGAAAGAGCTGCTGCCCTCTTTCAGGAATCATTCCTTAGTCTGGCTCTCAACAGATACCTCTCCGATATCGTTGCACCTTCGGTCCAGCTACTCTGTATCCCTGAGCACTCAAGCCCCCTCACCAACGGCAAGGTCTCATGATTCATAGAGGAGGATTTATTTTTATTTTTTTTTGATGGGAAATGAAATTTTTTAACACTTAAAAATTGCCAGTCTTGTCTGAAATTCGAACGTAGAACCTTCTAAATAAAAAGCAAAGATATTTAGTACTCCGTTGAGAAAATGAGAATGATTATTGTATTATAATTTAGTAAAACAGTAATTTATTTATTTTTATTCATTAAAGATTGTTTTTCAATTTTTTTTATCTTAATGTATTAAGTAGTCAAGTCTATTTTTTTAGTTACAAAATTTCTGCGAAGCCTTTTTTTATTTCTGTTGTTGAACTAAGGAAAACTTTAATCAAAATTAGTTAAATGTAAAGAGGAAAACAATTACCCTTTTATTTTATTTTTTAAAGGGTAGAGAATAATACTGTAATTTAACAATTTAAATTTCTTTTTTATTATGCCCTTTGTAACATTTTGCCCTCTACACTACATACAGTCTAGAATAAATTATTAACCTGATGTATTGTCATGCTAATTGTGTTTGCACACAAAAGAATAAATAAATATCTATTAGAAATTTATTGTACTAATAGACGTTTTCCTTTTATAATGTAATACTAGCTTTTGGATCCTGTTTTGCTTGGTCTAAATTAAAGAGATATTGTATTAATACTAACTATAACAACAGTTATAGTTAAATATCACATCTATTAGTATATAGTGTAATAAGTGGATTTAGGAATTTACAAAAAAAATAATTTTAAGTGTTTTATGAAAACGAAAAATTAATAAAATTGAAGTCAGAAAAAGAAATTACTTTTAAAATATTAAACCGAATGTAAAATTTATATTGGTTTATTAGAAGCAGAATGAACAGGTTTTTAGACGTATTGAAGAATAGAACCGATTGATTTTGTGAAGTCATCCAAATTTAGTGAATTTTCTTCTAGAAGGACGTATGGAAGTGAAAACTGTTGGAAAGTAACGATTAAAATTTATACTATAGATAATTAACAATGTATAAATTAAGAAATATGTTGAGGCTCAGATTAGGATAGAATGGAAAAACGTGCGTCAATTGTCCACAAAAATTACATTTAATTCTTCATTTGTAAAATCTGTCCTTTTTTTATACGTGTCAACCAGTGATGTCCTATTTTTATCAGTCATGAGTATAATCTTTTCCTGAAATATGTTATACTTCCACATTTTTCTTTCTAATTTTCCATCGATAATCCCTTAATATATTCCTATATTATATAATATAACAGGGTGAGCCCAATAAGGTATTTTTCTTCCTTTTATTTATCATTCTCTTTTCTATTTTCAGTTGTTAATCTCCTTATTTCACTTTTTTCTTGTTATGTTTGTCCAGTTCATGCACTGTATTCTTCCCTTAACCACATTTTATCCCATTTTTTAAGTGAACGTTTTCTCCTCCTTAATTGTGGTTATGCATGTTTCATAGAGTTTACCGTATACAACCATTTACCACACGCATTCGAGTTTGAAAAATTGCAAAAAGTAAAAAAAAAAGAAGTTTCATTTTCTTGCATTTTATTAACAAAATCACCATACAAGATTGATCTTATAACATTATTTGTTGTTTGTATAATATTAGTAAATCTTCTATACGTAAATATTAAATTAAAATGATATAAACTATACTAGCAATTTACCTTAATTATTGCGTAAGTTCTGTCTAGAATTCATCTTCGTAATCATTCAGTCACAAATAATCTTCCTCACTTCCATCAAGAGCATTCGACTCACACATTCATTTATTGTTGTCGAGGTCATTTCGAAAGTCACTGGTATCCGGTCCGCATTCACGATTTGATCTAGGGAATAGTGTTCCTTTATCGTAAATTTATCTTTGAAACTTTGTCAGTTTATCTTCGTATGTTTCTGGTAGCCGCTGTGCTATTGTCTTCCTTCTTCGAATAGAAGAACTATGTCGGCAAAGAAATCAGCATATCCAGTTAAGACTAACTTTAAATTAATACCGACTGATGTTTAATTTATTAACGATTTCCAGGGCTTTCGTCTGACACATTTCTGTAGACATCGCATATTCAAACTGATGTATATTCGATATATGTGCTGCAAGCTTTTCTTCTATTTATAGAATACTTCGTGTTTTTCCGCCGATATGCTCTCTTGTTAACCTACGAAAAACTCGTTTTCTTTCTTTCGCTACTCACGAATACATATTTCTTTGCTGCTTCTTGATACTTTCTGTAAGCAGTAAACACCTAAATTTTCTGCAACAGTGAATAAACGTAGTCTGTTTGTCTGTAGTTCTACTGTATTGAAACTTTTACGTACTGAACAGTTTTACATTGAGAACTTTTTATAAAATAATCAAAGGATGATCGATAAAAATGTTTTTGTATGAAGTAGAAATAGGCTGTGTGAGAAAAATGCAAAAGCTAGCTTTCAATAAGTTTGGCACTACTTCGTAGATAACAATTTAGTTTTATTGCCAGTAATTACTCATAGCCAAGTTTTTTGTTTTATCCAAATCGTTTTATGTCTTTTTAATGATTTTAAATTTTTTATCAGATCTTTCATAGTATTTTTTATATAATAAATAAAGATGTAATAGTATTTAACAGTACTACTTTGCTTACTAAAAAAAAATTGGATTTATATTTTTGATTATGATCGCATGATTTACTGTACTCAATACTTTTTATTCTAAAGAAATATTAAAAATGCTTTTTCGTAGTAAAGTTTTAACCAATTAGGCTATTCTAAATATAAATTCACATATCGTATTCTATTTTTAAAAATGATTTCTTCATTTAAACATTAATTATTACTCCGGAAGTTTTCATTTGGTTTTCAGCAAATGTAGTCTATTCATAGCTAAGTGGAAATACCATTTCTAAGCTTTTCGTTGGAAATTATTTTTATTGAAATTCGAATAGGAGTTATTTACATTTGATGATTAAGTCATATATCTTTAATTTTAATTAAGATGTACATTTATATTAATATATAAATGAATAAAATTGCTTCATTTAAAAAAAAAATTACTTTCAGTTGGATTTTTTTGCAGTTTAAGGTAGGATGTGTCATCAACGTACGTACGTGCGATGCAACACGATGAATTTATTTATTCATGTATCTCCTATGTGACTTGTAACTTAAAATCTCTTTTTATTCGCAAGCTACTATATTTCTGTTTAATAGTTATTAAAATGGTTAGTGTGTAAAATGTATTCTATGGAATTATATTCATTTATTTCTTTACGAAGTGTAAAATTAATCCCTTCAAAATGCTTGTTGGTATACTTGTGATAAAATGTAATAATATACTAAAAACATACATTGGGATAAACTAAATTATTATTTTACGAAAAGTAAGATGACTGTGAGTTTAGATTCTCTTAGAAGAATCTTATTTTAAGTGTAATTCTACTTTTAATAATTAAATAACCGTGACAAAATTAAACTGTGGATTCTTATTTTCAGAAAAACATTTAATTTTATCTACTTTTGTTTTTTGTACAATTTGAATATACTGACCGACCATCGTAATTTTACTTTCCCGTCGATTACAGCTACAATAGTTATAATTTCTCTTTCCCCTTAAATATCTATTCTCCTCGCAGTAATAGGTTCTCATTTCCCTTAACTTCCTTACTGAAAGTACGGTGATCATGTCAAAAACGGTATACCGGGGTTCTTTGCAAATCTTTACGGTTCAGGATTCGTCTAGACCAAAAAAAAAACGTATATGCGGATGTATCTATGTGCGTACGTATGTGTGTCGCACTGCGTTTGGCCATATATCTTAGGATTGACCGTACCGATTTTCTTAAAATTTGGTTCAAATGTTTCTATTTATGGGGTATTGATGATATTAATATTTTTCAACATTCGATAAGAGGGGGGGATTTTTTCACGATATCGTGAAAAAATCAATTTCGATTATCTTCACAAACATTTTATAGAAGACATAATTAAAGCAAAATTATTACCTACAATGCATATAGGTAAAACAATTCTTTTACAAAAAATCAACTCGCATTTTAAAATTGAAATATATTTATTTTTGTTCTTTTGCCCTATCTCTCTCCGGTTTAAATATTTTTCTTAAATTATTAGAATGTTCTGTACTTCGTATGTAGAAATACCAAAAAATTTCTACAATTTTTTTAAAATTATAGGCCCTGGACCTAGATTCAGAATAGTATTTTTGAAACTTTTTGTTCTTATTTTAGCCTTTAATGAAGGAGTTGTTAGATAAAAAGGAGACTACATAAGAAAATTTGTTATCCTTACCTGTATATAAATAGTTTTAGAAAAATCTTTCTAAAAATGTATTCCCCACCTCTTTAAAGAATATAAATATATAGCGACGTCTGGCCGAACAAGCCGGTAGCAGTAATTGCATTTCCTGTACACACACGTACACCCAGATTCATAGTAGCTGGAAAATTGGTTGGAGAAATCATAATATATAAGAACGGTAGAATTAATTTTAAGGAAACTTTCTGGATTAGTTATTATTATAAAATCTTACTTAATATATTAAGATGTCGTCCCATCCTTCTTTTGATAATAATTCTCCAGGCGTTTCCTACAATAAAAAAAAAATGATAACAATAATAATATAAACAGAATAATAAATGTATATAAAATTTTCAGCTACGAAATTTGCTTTGTGTTTCTGGATGAAGCAGTTTTTTTTTTTTAATTTATATAGTAAGAATAAATAGAGTAGAATTAAAAACTGTTTAAATTTTAAATGGGGCCCACTATCTCCTCTAGGTATTTTTTAATCTTTAATTCATTTTTTCGTGGAGATTTCACCAAATAAGCTTGAACCTTGGCCATAGGATATGGAAATAGAATTTTTTTAGAGTATGAAAAATGTCATGCTTTATCGGGATTCGAACCCGGAACCTCCGTATGAAAGGCCAAGACGCTACCATTCCACCACGTAGATCAGCATTTATTTAATGAAAGTCCTTTTTACTTACTTGTACGAAGTAAAGGAAGTATTGTAATTGCGAAAAATTTCGGTATTTAGATTTCAACGGAAATATCCAATTTGACAATCCCTGAATCCATTTTGACTAGTTTCGGCATGACGTCTATATGTACGTATGTATGTATGTATCTCGCATAATTAAACCCGATTAGCCGTAGAATGTTGAAATTATTGATTTAGTTTGGACATTTCCACTGCTAACAATGCTGAGATCTGCCAGGATTTCCTTTAACGAAGCCTGAATTTTTTCTGAGATACCTCTTTACAGTATATAGATGCAAGGTAATTTGTTTCTTCAGTTTTATAACATTCTAAAGGAGAATTTTCCATTCTAAATAAACGTTGAGGTGGGCGGGATTGGTATTGGTGGTATTCACTGACTGGAAGTTCTCTATTGGGATTGTTTGTTATATTTAACAATTTTTTCTGAGGGAAGTTCGTTCTTTCTGATTGTCTGTGAGCTTTGTTTAGGTAGTTATTTCTATAATTTATCATCATCTCATTTCAGTAAAAAGATAATAATTTTGGTAGTGTACAGTGTATACTTAAATAAACATTAAAAGTGACTGTATCATTCTACGTAAGACTACTTTTTTTAATGGCAGAATGTAAACATAACCAGTATTGTCCCCATGTCTACTTTTAGCCAGCTTTATCGTTAATTATTTTTTCGATTTTTCCCTTTGGAACGCGTTTTAAGTTTTAGTTTGTTTTCTGTTTGTATTCTGTTGTTTTCTTTTTTCCTATTTTCAATGTGATTTTTCTTTCTTTCTTTCGTTCTTCTGTACTGGATCTTAATTCGTGTTTTTTTTTTTTATTTTACCTTTGAAACCTTCCTATTTTTAAATTTTTTCCTAAAAATTTCCCTTTGCTGAATTTTCACTTCCGAAATTTGTTTTTGTTAAATCTTTGCTTAATGTTAAGGCTTTTTTTTTAAATTTCCTGTCATAATTTTCAGTATTAATCTTTGTCTGTTTTTTAATCTAGAAAAAATTATTCGTAGTGTATTATTCGTAGTATTTTTAATTGTTAATTATATTTATTAAGTACTCATATTAATTTTACAGGATGTTATAATGAATATTAAGAAAAACCTCACTGGGCTATAAATTTGGGAGTATGCAATCGTGTTTACAGTAATCTATTTTTTTTTTTTTAATTTTAATATAGGAGTGCAGATAATAAAAGTTTAAAGAGCATTCTTTTATTTAAAACTTAACTTACTCATAAATAAATTTTGGTTACTATCGCCTTTTGCTTACTGCAGGGTGATAGATGATATATATTTGGTCAATGACCCCCACTCATTGACGTAAGTAGTAATAGTACTAGTAGAGAACTAACAGTAAACTAGTTCAAAAACCTTCGTTAATTAATTTGGTTTAAAAATTGTTATTAAACAGATAATAATAATAGACCTTATTAAATGTTAATTTATTTATTATTTAAAAATTAAGGCTATGTATTGTGTAAGCAATATTGTTTACAACGATTTAGTATGGTATGGCATTAGTAGGTTAACATAAGGTGAATGATTATTTTACAAATATTTCTTTTTCTATTAATTTTTAATATTTATTTTTTTAACGTGGAATAATCGGTTGCAGTTAAGTTGCTTATTACACGCAAATAATATTCTTAAGCTGTTTTTCAAAACATATTTCTGAAACATTTGCTTTTAATTGAATCAGAGTGTACCTCCTCCAAAATTTCTTAATTCATGTGCTTTTAAAAAAATTATCAAATTTTAATTTCCAAAAATTATTAATTTGTTGAAATTTTATGAATTTCAAATAACATTATAAATGTTGTATGTTTTTTTAATGTTACATTACCTGTATATTCTTTATTTTAATAAAGACTGTAGGGAAAAATTAGTTGATACGACAGAGCTGTTTTTTGGTATTTGGATTTAAGGAGTAGGCGGCAGTAAGATTTACAGGGAGCGATACTAGAGTGTTATATTACTTTCCTAGAGTTGATGAGATGAATTGAAGTCGTAAACCTGTTCAAAAGCTCGCCTTATACGTATATGATAACAAAAACCTTAAATGAATAGGTTTTAATTGTTTTGTTATTGATAAAACAATAGGAAACGTAGGGAGACAAAATAAAGGATTTTAAAATGTAGTTTACTGTAGAACGTTGACATTTAAAATAAATATTCTTAAATTGTTATCAACAAGGAAGGTCTTTAGTAATTATAATGGGATTTGCTCGTAAATTTTCCAGCCCGGAGTATTTCGATAAAAACAGGCAAGCATGTTATTCATCAAACAAGTCCTCCATCAAACGGCTGTGTACGACAAATTCCAAGAGACAGGGAGTGTGGCAAATGCAGCCAGAAGTGGTCGACCGAAAGTGCTAACACCAGAATAGTTGATCGACGTATATTCTGTTGACGTGCATATTCTGGTAGTTCCATGAAGTATGTGCAACGCCTATCTAGCCAGTCTGATCTCTCCGTTGGTAGTTCCACATGGGATTTCGCAAGTGGTTAAATATGCATCCGTACAGAATTTGTGTTGTTCACGAGTTGTTATCTGCAGACACTGGAAAACGTGTAGCTTTTTGTCAGCAGTTCATGTCATCTGTAACGCCAGATGGGGAAGAACTCGATGATTGGTTTCGGTCTGACCAGGCATGGTTCCACCTTGATGGATACGTGAATGCACAAAATTCACTCATTTGGTGTACGGTAAAGCTACATCAGCTGCACAAGTCTCCTGTGCACGTACAAAAAGTGGGTGTTTGGTGTGCAATTTCACGTAGACAAATCTTCATAACATTCTTTCATGACACAGTGAACAGTGAGCGCTACATTCAGATAGTGTATCAAATTGTAAACACTGTACTTGCAGACAGAGAATATGAATACCCTGCTGGTTAGAGTACATGTCATTTCAGCAGGAAAATGCTACGGCTCATACAGCCAACAACAGTATGACTTTCTTGGATCAGTGTTTTCATTGAAAAATAATTTTGAAGGGATTGTGGCCCCCTCGGTCTCCTGATTTATCCCCTTCTGAAGTTTTTTTTTGTGAGGATACCTTAAGTTTGCTGCTTATACCACCATTCAACAGCTATTGTTAATTACTCATTTTCCCATTAGGTTGCGTCACTTTTTGAACACTCTGTATTAAAACTGCCTGCTTTCTATTCTCTTCCTCATTGTATTATTCCACAGTGGTAACTCCACCAAAACAATTTCACTTTTATAATTGATATTCTCTGCGAAGATAAGTATTTACTAATCACCTAGTATTTTTATTAAGAATGCCAGATGTATATTAATGGCTCTTAACTAGATGATCTATGTTGGGTATGTATTTTTTTGATTGGTCAGGTAGTTTATATGTTTGTTCTGCTTCGCTACACAAGTGAAAAAAAACAAACTCATATCACTGGTAGATGACGAAATAGTCTTATATGATTTGATTCTTTAAGTGCACTTGAAACAGTTCTGAATATATGTTCTATTTATCCTACTGATTTAAAAAATATACCCATCTATTTACCGCATCTATAATCTAAATATACGTATCTGCTGGAATCTTAGATGCGTAGTTATTCCAGTCGGCCTGATTATTTATTAGTGCGTCGTGAATATTTAATTGAAGTGAAAGTTTATTTGAAGTAACAATATTAGTGGGTGGTGGTTGTGGAAAATAAGCGTCTTCAAATGTAATATTCTGTATTGCCATTAAAACTGTCAGTGTGTAATAGTCGCTGTGAAAATTCGTCTTTTGCTTTTAGGGTGACACCAGATTGAAGGATGGATTCTTCGTCCAATGTAACCACTGTTTAATCAATGTACCTTCGGTAATCACTGTTTAACAGTTGATCACATTTCTTCTTGACCGTATTTGTTATGTAGCTTTGCTTCAGCGATTCAAACTAGTGCACACTATTAGCGGTATTTTGGAGAATGTATTAGGACCAAAATTTATCAGCTATTTAAATTTTTTTGGATTTTTTAGGCTTTTGTCTGAATTGTAATTGGTTTTGTTGTTCATTTTTTTACCATTCTATACTCCAACCTCTACTACTTGTATTCAATTGCTTGAATTAGACTTTATTAATTTATATACTTTCTTAGTTATTTCTTGTTTATTTTAAAATTTGTTATTCACATCACAATTTTTTGTTTGCTTTTTTTTGTTAGTATTCTTTAGTGATTAATTTTTCATTCGCCATGTTTGATTTGTAAACAGTAGAATAATATAACAACTTTTTTTTTTACAAATCCTTATTTTTATTTATGTACTTTATAACTTTACCGCAAAATATTGTTGTACAGTATTCTTTTTTGATAGTTTTTCGGGTAATAATAATAATGTTTGTGGTTGTTTGGCTTAGAACTAAAACAAAAGGCAATAATAAAAAAAATATTATTTAATTAAAAAACACTTAAAACCTCAATTTATGGTATACTTTGCTTAACCTTAACATTTTGCTTCCATTTGAACTGTTCAAGTAAGAAATTACAGTTAGATTTTAGTTTTTGTTTCATTTTTAAATACAATTAAATTTATATCTACTTGTGATGATTTTATTACAATAAAAATTGCATCTAATTCGTTTTTAAGTTATGTTGAGGAAGTCTACTTGACCGAAACGGGTTAATTGTCCGCCTGGCTGAGCGAAACTCAGCATCACTTGCTCTATTTAAAATAAAAAACTTTTTAATTATTTACACTTATAAAAATAATGCATAACACTATACTCTGGTTAATTATACAACCGTAGTTTTTCATTTGTTATTAATAACAAATTACTACTAAAATTACGGTTCGATTATCATTTTCGTATCCTTTATATAGATTTTCCCCACCAATTTATTTAAAATACAATTAAAATATTTTATTTTACAGAAAAATTATTACTCTGTCGATTTTTAAATAATCTTCTAGTAAAACCCTGAATTTCCTGCATCCACGTTTACAAAAGTAAGCTCAAATAATTTTAATTAACGCCTATTTAATTGTGATTTATTTCATAGTTATTTCTTATATGTAATACTTAAAATGATTTACCTGGATTTTTAATTATATCTATTTTTTTATTTTAAAATTTATTGTGTATTTTGTAATGCTGTCCTGATCGTGATTTACCACAGTTTCCCTTGATCCATCCAGGTAAATGATTTAAGCAGTTTCTTTTCTTATCAATGGAATAGCATAACCACCTTATATAATCTTTATAATTTATTATTATTTACCGATAAAATTAATATTTATTTATTTACATTTTTAAACCTTCCAGTATTTTATTTTATGACAAAAGTTTTTTGTTCAAAACTTAATTAAAAATTGGCTGGTATAAAAGATTTTTTCTCCTTTCATTATTAAAATTGATTTTTGTTCACTGTATTTATGTTTTAATTAGAGCAAGCGATGATTTGTGATAAATTTATACTGATATCTCAAGTCGAGTAAACATAACTCAAAAAGCTTCCGCTCGTAATAAGCTGTTTCAGTTTAGCTTTAGACAGCTTGTATTTTCAATTTATAATTTTTAATTAACGGTTCTTGAGCATTCTCGCTGTTATTTATTTCGAAATAACTGTTTAACTTATCTCTTTTTTTTTATAAAAAGATTAACAGTACTGAAAACAAAACATTCCAAATATTGCCGAGCTGACTCAGCAGATTTTTTTGTTGGTCAGCACAATGTATCATTATCACTATGAGATTATCTCGTTTCATTTTTCCTTGTATTTTTTTTTTAAATCTTACAATTGAGGAAAATTCTTTTTATATTATCTCCTTGTCCATTTTGAGTATCCTTATCTAATAAAATAGGTAATTTTGATTTTTTTTTTTTCTTAAAAGGAATAACAGTGAGACGTGCTTTTATGATGTATATGTCTTCAACTTCTTTTTTTTCATTATCTGATTGAACATTATGTTGTTCATCAATATTCGTTTAAATGTTAATCACCTGTAATTTTAAACCACTTTTAATGCATAGCTCTTTGTTAAACTCATATCAAGTATATAAATCGTTTTTTAAATGTTTAATAATTTTATCTTGTAAAAAATCTTTGGCAAGTCATATAGTAATTGTTCTTTTATTAAATAAGCTATTTGCACGTCAGACGTTTTAATGATAATAAATAAATATTTTAAGTTGTTCTTAATGTTACGTTAATCTTTTATTAGTTGCTGTTGTAATATTTTATTTAACAATATAAAGACCGTTCTTGATTCATAATGTGCATCGTAAAATTGATTTTAGGTTTATATAAATCTTACAACTTAAAAATCGTTTGTAAAATTGTGTAGTCATTTCGATTTTTAAACGATTATCATCAGACGTAGTTACCTTAGATCGAATTTAATTTTTAAATAATTATTCGTAATATCTTCTTCTAAATACCGGGCTGTTCATAAAAATGTATCCACATTTTAAAAGCGTATCATAGGTGCGATACGCTTCAATTAACGTTGACTATGGGTTCAACATGTAGTACTATCGTTCAGCAACAGCAACCAACAGATGGCGTTAGTGTTAATCGATGCGATGCGATGCAATCGGATGAGCAAACACAGCTCCACGAATCAGCTATCATTCGAGCAGCGAAAAAAACATTCTGAAGTGATATTGGAAGTTCTAGAAAAAAACATTAATTGGGTAGTTATTTTTTCCAAGGTACGGTTCCTGGCCAGGCTTACTTGGAGATGCTGGACGCATTAATTTTGCCATCAATTAGAGCTTTGTTGGTGACGATCCATTTTTTATTCAACAAGACGGTGCCCCGCCGCACTTTCATTCAAGGCACTTGCGCCTAACTGGATAACACTGTGTCCGGACGTCGGATAAACGAAGGAGCCCGATTGAGTACCGCCCCGTTCGCCTGATTTAACCCCTCATGATTTTCACTAGTGGGGAACAATAAGAAGCCACGGCCACTAGTGGAACTATTCCATGAAATTGAAGTGGCTTGTGAAGCAATTCCTGTGGCTACTGTGGAACATGTCATCAGGAATGTACAGCATCGTGCTCAAAAGTGTTTGCAGTGTAGTGGTTCGCAGTTTGAGCGCTTACTAAAATAAAATGAACAAACTGCCTGTGTTGTAATTTTTCCCTTTGTAATATTTTTTCCTTTATATTTTGTAATACTCACAATAATATAGCAACTATTCTATTTTAAAGTGTGTATATATTTTTCAACAGCCCGGTGTATAAAGAAAAATGTTTGTGTGTCCGTTTGTCTTTTATACAGATCTACATTTTTTTCGTTAGTGATGTAATTTTGCACACTAACAGCTCCAAACAAGAGAAGCGTTGTTATCTACATTTCATTTTAAAAAACTATCTACCCCCTTTTCCACAATTTCCAAGAATTTTGACGCGTAGCTTTGCGGTTTTTCGCGAATATCTCGAAAACGGTGAGAAAATCGACAAAAGTGGATTTAATGGTGATTTTCTGAAAGCTCATAAAATATTCTAGGCTAATAGCGTTCTTAATCCCGAAGTTAGTAATAATTAAATTTGAAGATTGGTGCACAACTGTTTTGTTCTTTACCCTTGTGAGTGCGGGTCACCATTTCATTTGCTACCTCCTTCTCACCCACTTTTTCCCTTATTGTCGGTCACACTCGCACAGTGTTAGGCTACAAAATAACCGGCAATCTATACTTCAAGCAGCATTCAGAGCTGCAGAAACTGAAAATCAAACAGCTCTAGCTACTCGTCAAATACGCGTGCAAAGCTGCGGGTAGTCGTTAATTTATTTATAAAAACTTTTCCACTTAACTGATTTTACTTCATTTATGCTTATTATTCTTCCTAAGATTTCTTTCATCGGGACTTTTTTTTAATAAATTTTAATACAAATTGCTTGGAGTAATCTTTTCATTTGTTTCAGTAGAGGTTAGTACCCTTCGTTTGACTAGGCGGCAGCATCTTAGAGTGAGCAATTCCTTCCGTTCCACCCCCCACACGCGCGCGCACACACACACACACACATACACACACAAACATTACTTTTCTGTTTAATCCTGTCTTTACGACCGTTTGCGAAGCTTCATCTTACTTGACCATGATCTTTTCCGTATATTATTATTATCGCCTGTAATGAACCGTTTCAAAAATTGATCGCTTTCATTTTGTTTTAGCTACGATTAGCATATGGAAATTCGATCTATTAAATTTTTCATTATTAAATTATATGGTACCCAAAAAATCGATTTTTTGTATCCAACCATTTTTTGTCGATGTTTAGTTAGTAATGTGTTACTGCTAATATGCCGGTCTTAATTTTTTTCATGATTTAATTTATTTTTACTTTCACTGGCCTACTAGAACGAGTTGTATTATTGACATCAAAATTTTCATATTGAAAACACCGGACCAGATTTATGCTATACGTAATGATACCGCATCATGCCCATAAATATCACAGATCTCTTTAGCAGCCTGAGTCGCATTCTTCTTTCATTTTATAACAAAATTTGTAAATGGTACCGTATTTGTTTCTTTATTTTCACTCATTTTCATGATGCAGTAACTTTTAAATAAATTAACTAATATACTCTTTTCCTTTTCAGAAATAGTATGTGATATGTCACCTTACAAAAAAACGTAATTGTCTGATTTGATTACTATTACCACAGTTATGGTACCGTAAATTCATCTGTCTCGAGAATATGAAGAAATTTTTTTCCCAGCCCTCAATGTATACAAATATATTATTTAGTTAATTAATATAAATTAAACAATTTAAACTACTATATATATTATATTATAAACATTAAACTATTAAACAACTTTAACTATAGTTATGAATTATGATAATTTTTTTTTAAATACTCTTGGAATGATTGCATGAAAATTAAAACATTTTTTCAAAATGTATTTATATAGAGAATTTAATTTCGAAACCATAAACAAAGTTATTAAATGGTGTTTTTAAAGTCATTTATTATTTCTGTAATTAGGCGATAGTAAGCATAGTTGAATTAATGCTTTGTCATTTACGTAACTATATGTTAGTCATTTTTTATAATTTTTTAAAAAATCATAAATAAATTATTTTTATTTATGATATTTTCTTTTTATGTTAAAATACAGTTTTATGCACGTGTGTTCGCACGTGTATCTGTATCATATTTGTATTGGGTTATTTATAATCTGTATCGTTTACAATTAAATAAATCGGAATGGTACAAACTGATAACTATCCATTTATAAATAATATTCATATTATTGTCAAATTAATAATGTCGAAATTATTCGTTAATAATTGGAATAGTAATAACATGATGTATGATGTATATTTAAAGATGCATTTTTGGATATCTTACGCAGACGTAGACGTGTCATATGATAAACAAACATCTAACTTTTTTTTTTTGAATGAAATTTTCCATAAATTCCTCTTGTTTTTAATAAATTTAGTTTTTGTATTTATCTTTGTGTAATCTGTATATTTTATGTTTTCCAGAAGACTAAAATTTGAAATTTAAGTACAACAGGCCTATTTTCAACAGAATTTCAGAATAGATTATCAATTAAACTATATATCATGTCCGGGAAATATATATCAATTAAACTATATTTTATGTCCGGGAAAACAGGTGGAAAAATTACCGAATGAATGAAATTACAAATGTTGGAAGTTTTAGGGGATTTTCCAAATACTTATTTTAGTCAGACAGTACTTCCCTAACTCGAATAAAGTTAAAATTTATTTATTAAAGAAATCAGATTTTAAAGTTCGATCGATATGCTAAGTTCGACAATCTTGGCATGCGCAGTTGAGTTATTAAACGCTTGTATTTTCTTCCAGACTCACAATTATAAGTACAGTCTTTGGAATAATAAAACAAGACAATGAAATTATTAGTCAATACAGACACACTTTTAACACGTATGTTAAAATAAAAATTAATATATTTTTATTTTAATGAATAATTTTAATGATTTAATAAGATTGGTTTGAGGGAATACTAAGCAGAAATAATAATACTATATTTTATGATAAAGATTTTTATTTTAAATTTGGAAATTATTTCTTAAGGATTTATTTATTCATTCTATATTCAGCAACCTCGGTTTTTTTTGTATTATATTGTATTGTTTACCTTGTAATACATAAAAAAAAGGCCAAAGTTATTCACTGATCGATAAAAATGTTCAATAATGTGTTTACAAATTATATAATGATGAATGTACTACTCATACGTATTTGGAATAACCTAGCTCTAAAAAGAACGTACATCCACTTTTTTAATCAACGCGGTAAATTTTTATTGATATTCGATGTTTTTGTATGGATTTCGTTGTCAATATTAAATCAGTTATCAATTAAAAATTAGTTTCTATTAAAAAGAGGTAGTCCTGTTGCATTGGTACAAGACTGTATCTTTTTAATCTGTCTCATAATCCAGGATTAGATAACTGAAGTATCGTACTTAAATTTTTCCGGAAATCGAACTGTACTTTTTTTGTTTTAAATCTCGTTTCTTTTGTCCAAATAAATATATTTTAAATACACGTAGTTAAAAACCGTTTTATCTGTTTCGGGTGGCATAACTAGGCTTGCGATATTTTTTGGCTCCTACCCAGGACATATTTTTGAAATTACTTAAAAGTCTTAACAGTTTACTGAAACATTAAACTTTATTTAATTAGTTGTATTTTTCACTAGACATGAGGTTTTTCAGAAATGGCTGTTTGCTTTAATTACATCATAAAATTCACAACATGAAAGTTCTGAATTAATTTTAACATTTAGCAGATGTTTAACTGTAGATACTGAAAGTCTACCACTTTCTCCAGACCAAATGTTCCCCGTAATTGAAAGAACTCTCTCAACTGTAGCAGATGTCCCAGGCAAAAACATCGCAAACTCAAACATTTTAGAAATATTGCAATATGAAATATCAGCCTTTTGAAGCACCTTAAAAATTGCTTTACACTTCTGTTCAGTAGTATCTGATACTTTTTCAGAACTTGAACTACAACCTACTCTTTGGTTTTGAATTACCTGGTTCAACAATGTACGTTCATCAAAATTTATGGAATCTTTTATAATTTCATTAAAATCTTGTGCACTCTCTTTTAAATCAGACCAGGCAATTTCAGTTCTTAAATTTATCCACTGAAACTTACTAACTTTATCAAAACTGGTAAGTTTAACTGATAGAGTTATCCACAACTCTGTGTATTGGATACTAGAATTATAAAAATTGTCTACGCTTAAGAGGAATTTTTTATCTTGAACGTCATTATTTTCTTTTACGGTGCACAGCAATTCTTTGGCAGAAGGTGGTATAAATTTGTAGGTTTTTCTTTCCTGAAGTTGACAAATTAATTCAGATTATGATTGAAATGCTTCTGTTGTTGTGAAAATATTAGCTTTCAATTTTAGAATTGCATTATTAAATAACTGTAGAGTACCATATAACATTTTAAAAACCGTTCACTTTCTAGATTTTCAAAAAAATCAAATAATAATTTTGGGTATTTGTCACAAAATAAAAAGTATGATTTTAGGCCATCAAAAATGGAAAGAATTATTTTTATTGCAGGTTACAAACTAAGGAACCTTATGCTGCTATGAGATAATACTTTTTTTAATCTCTTTCCACAAATTCACAGAACTCTTTAAAAGTTTCGTTACTGTTACTGTATATATGTGAAAATATTTATAAACATTTATAACAATAACTTCTATGTCCAGGGGTAAAGAATCGCATGCTGTTTATGCTGAATTGTGTGCAATGTGGGCTGAACAACAAATTCCTAAAATAGGTATATCTAAACCACTTTGAACTTCTCTGAACACATTTTCATTCCCATTTCTCTTCACACCACCAAAATTACAGTTAGTGTTATCAGCAGTATAACAAAACCAACTTTTCTTCAATTTTGTATTTTTTCACACATTGCAAAAGATACTGAGACAAAATTTGAGCAGTTTCACCTAACACTTCATCGAAATTTAAAAGTTTAACTTGAATTCCTTCTTCCAGACTGTAATATCTTACAACAATCGGAACAAATTTTACCTTACTTCTGTTAGAGCCATCCATCTTACTGTTAAATAATTAATGTTTTCCAAAAAACGTAACACATTATCAAATATAATTGGCGAAATAACGTTAACAATAATTGCCTCGATTTTGGTTCTAGCAGATGAAAATTTTGGGTCATATAAATTTCAACCAGTTTAGATGTGCAGTCTGATGTTTTGAAACGGAGTTTGTGTTTGTGTGGTATAAACATCACTGTTATTGTTATTCCCATCTTTGGCTTTAAAAAAATCTCCTGTGTTTGCTGAAGCAGTAGCATTAATAGTACTCCTATGTTCAGCTGTTTTCACGTGATCTTCAATGTCACGCTTTCCTTTATATGCAACAGAAAATTCTCCAGTACATAGTGTGCAATAAACACGTTCATTGTTATTGTCATTATACAATTTCAAAAATTTGTATTCCTGTTGCTGGCTAACATTAAACACACAGTTTCTTTTGCCCATTGCTAAGCGATGAGACAAAATATGAATAGAGATAAAATGATAAAAAACGTTTAGTCAAGTTACTTCAAACACGAAAACAATATGAACACATTGCCCCTGTTGTGTTGCCAAATGATTAAGTAAAAAGTTGTGGCCAAACCGGTAGTCAAGTCTCCGTCAAAATCGATGTCAGCGCTTGTTCCAAGGTCAGTTGAGAGACGCACGGTCGTAAGAGAATGTTTAAAAACGCGATGTCAAACATATAGGTCTAAAATTTAAAAAAAATCCTCGTCAGTCATAAAATTCTCAAACCCCGGACATTTTTGCAACCCCGGACAGCACTAAAAAACCAGGACCGTCCGGGCTAATCCCGGACATATCGTAAGCCTAGGCATAATGTATAAGGATTATTGGTGAGTTGACACGAGATACCTTTTCAAAAAATAAAAAATCTCCATGATTAAAATGAATCCTATATCAAGGCTTATTCTCTAAGTGAATTAATGAGAAAATTGGTTTAGCTCAGAAATGTATTATTATTTTTTTTTTGGGGGGGGGGGATTTACATATACTACTACTACTATGCCTAGGTAGACATAAAAAAAATCGTTTAAAAGTATGCAATAAATAAAAATATAAAATTTTTCCATTTTTAATGGAAGGGGAAATTTTGGGACAAATATTTTTAAAAATGGTATGATAAGTATACACTTGTGTACTGAGCGTAATATAAAGTGGGATTATGTTTGCAAAATGTTGAGAAAATTGATCCCAAAAGACTACCTACTTCACCTCCTGGAAATATTGCCCCCAAACTTTTACCAACAATTTGCCCCATATACATGAGTGTTTGTGCCAAATTTCATTAAAATCGGTTTACTCAGTCAAAAGTTATTAAGCTTCAAACACGTCAACACATTTACCTACGAACATTACTTACCACACTTTTTTTTGGATCCCTGGGACATGGAAACGTCGAGAAATGCAAAAAATACCCATACCCAATGTTTTGATTAATTACCTACCATTCTTTCCTTCTTGCAACATAGCTCTAAAAGAAGTAAAATAATATTAAAAAAAAAGAAAAAAGTAATAGAATATTACTAAGACATGTCTACGGTGATAATAAAATTTATAATTAGCTACTTAGATAATAAAATTATTTATTTGCGGCATATTACGCTAGTCTGATATTTCTAATATTTACGAGTATAAATACGTAATAGACCATATTTTGCTGTTGTAAACTATCTGCAAACACGCCAACACACGTGCATAAATACGTACGTACGAACATTTCCCTCCACTTTTTTTTGGGTTATGAAACGTCGAGAAATGAAATAACACCCGTACCCCATTTTTTGACTGATTATCATACTTTCCTTCTTGCTGCATAACTCTAGAGCAATAATACCCGGAAAGCAAAATTAAAGGATTAAAAATGATGTATTAAAATACTTCAATTTTTATTTTAGTGACATTTCTTGTACTCCCATCAAAAATTTAATTATTCTAACTTTTCTGCTTTCTACGATGTTCAGGAATCTTTTTCGTTATAATAATAATAATAATAATAATAATAATAATAATAATTTAGGATATATACATATCCTATATTTGTATTATTTTTTTTTTACATTAAAAGCTATTTATTTTATTTTTTCACGGCTGAGTATTATTATAACCTGTTTTATTTTTTAAATTTCTATTCAGGAAGTTTACATCACCAGTTTGTTTATTTAAGTTTTATTCCTTTATTTTAATAAAGGTACCTTTATTTAAAAAAAAAAAAAATCTATGGTACAATATATACAAATTTATTTGAATATTTTGTACTTTGTTGTTTTTGTTCACTGGAATTTCAATAACAATTACACACGTACGTCAGCATATGTGTGAACTTTGTCAAAACATTTTAAAATCGCTTTTAAAATAACAGTTGGCCTGTTTTTGTTTAAGTAATGTTTATTTATTTTTTCTATTTAATTTCCTTTTTCTTTCAATTATTTTTCTGTAAGAATATTTTTAGTTTTTATAATTTAACTAATTAATTAAATAATTTGTTTCATTACTTCTGATTATGTATTATTATTATTTTTTTTCATGAAAAACAATTATGAGAACGCTTGTCTGAATTACGTTGTGTAAAATTGAAAAATCTTTGGATTAATGATTTTTAAATTTAATATTTATATATATATATGTTTAATTAAGTTTTGAGAATCTTTTGTTCTTTCTTATATTGATTTTTTTTTTCACTCGGTCGTCAGTCTCTTGATTATTTTTATATCCTTTTATATTCATTTCTATTCTTCTGTAATCGTTTAATTAAAACCTATTTAATCCATGTTATCTTAAATTTATTTTTTATCACATTCGTCTGCAGTTATCTTCTTCTTCGTGTCTTTCCATTATTTAATTAAATTAACTAACACTAGTTACTTTCGTAAACAAACTAAAACTAGTTTTTTTTTTCTAGTATAGATTTGTCACAAGTTTATTTTTTCCTTTAATTCATCTACAAATTCCTCCATTTTGAATTTTTACAATTTTTAAAATTAAAATTAAAGAATTTTTACTATCGTATATGCTTGATGAATTCATTCATTACAGAAGCTTGTACGTGGGAATATGAAAAAGTAAATTTTGTAGCATATGAAAAATGCTGTGCTTATATTCGAACCCGGGACCTTCGGAGAGAGTCCGAGACACTACTTCTCCATCACGGAGATCATAATTCCAAAAATGCTGTAATATATATATATATATATATATATATATTATAATATATATATATTACTTTATTTACTATTGTTTTGTTGTTACAAATATATCATGTGGTTATTACAAATGATCTTTCCTATTGCAAACTTCAATAACTCACGTTTAATAACACAAATACATGAAAGTAGCATCAGTGGAAAGGAAAACTCAAAACTCTTCAGTGGTTGGTACAGTTGTTGTGCAACTATTGATTTCGTCAAGAGAAAACAGAAAATGCTAACGAAAACAGAAAACCTTTTTGTGTGCTGGGTTTTTACGTCTGCCAATCTATTACTGCGCAAGGTAATTTTAAACGGAAGCTTGGTGAAGATGCACCCGGTGGACCCTGTGTCCGTAACAGGTATTGCGACTTTAAATTAAGGGGTGCGGGTGCATCTGTAAGCAACCGTCCATTCACTAATAAGCGAGGCAACTGTGGAGCGTGTGAGAGAGAGTTTCGCACGAAATCTACAACTTGAACAGGATATCGAAGGTTTCATTTTTTAACAGGACAGGGCACCACCCATTTCCACTTACATGTCAAACGTGAATTGAATAGGCAACGGGATGGATTGGGCATGATGACCGTGACGATAGCGAACGTACGCGTTGGTCTCTACGTTCCTCCGACCGTACACTCTGTGACTTTTTTCTCTGGGGTTTTGTCAAACAACACTTGTATCGGCCACCTTTACCACCTACCTACCGTTCAGGATCTTTGTGTTCACATCATAGAGGTCATTGCATTAGTGGATCGTTCATGTATAGCAGGAATTGGACTAGAAGCTCGACGTGTCGCCTGACACAAGGAGCTCATTTTGAGCACGTGATGTGATGTGAACCAAATGCAGTACAAAACGTTTTGAGTTTTCCTTTCCATTGATGCTATTTTCATGTCTTTTTTTTGACGTGGAAGAACCCCATTTACGGCCGCCGAAGGCAGTGTTGGACTCGCTAACAGGTTCCGCAAGGTGTTACAGAAAATGCGTATATTCCTGCGCACTACCGACTAAACCTTCACCTCTGACGAAACCGCTAATAAAGCATTACTTCAGGAGGGGAGTAAGCGCCCACACATACACATTCGGTCTCCACTAGCAAACGTCATCCATAACAGACACGCACACCACAAATACCTAAAGAGAAAACATTCAGAAAAAATAGAACACCTAACAGTTACTAAGACGTACCACACACATTTATTCATTCATACAATCAAGCCAATACAAGACAAGCGCACCACAATAATTTTCATTTGTCTGAGTGTTATTAAACATGAGTTATTCAAGTTTGTATTTGGAAAGATCATTTGTAAAATAACTCTGTATATGATATTTCTAAAGATCACTTTTTGCCCTCTTTATACTGTAGAAATTTTTCTGTGAAGGTTATTTTAGCAGAAGTTCTGTATAAGTAAAATAAAATTTATAATTCATTTTACTTATATTCTCCTAGAAAATTTCATATTTTACCACGATTTGAATTAAAATTATTGAAATTTTAAGGTAATAGATCATTTTTAAAAAATGTCTAAGTATGAAAAAGATTTATTTGTAGTTTTTCCTTTTACATGTATTCTCTTTCTCCAAATTTTTGTTGGTTTAGCCAGAATGGAATTAGCAGAATTTTTATAGCCGGATAATTTTAATGATTTCAGTTTAATAAAGGATTCTTATAGAGCATATTATATTTATGAAAGATCTTTTTATAAACATTTCATTAAATATTTAATAAAAAAAAAGTTTCTAGCAGAAGCTGCAGTATATTAGAACATTTTACCTGAATAGTTTTATTCCTACTGAAGGTTAAAATGGCTATCATTGTTATTTAATTTTGATATACCGCCTCGCAACCGATTCCAACCACATTTACAGTTTGATAATTGTTTACTCTCAAGCCAATCATTTCTAAGTAAGGCAGTGTCTTAATTTAACATCAAGATCAATGGATCATTGTGTTCAGATCCAGAATTAGCAGTATTAATGGTGATAATTAGTTTTATTTTTTAATATTGTTTTTACATAATATTTCTGAATTTTTTTGTAGGGATTTTATCCAGTACATATAGAATCGCTTACTATTTGCGAAAAATTTAACATGAAAAATAATGTATAACGAAAAATAGTTAATAATAATAAATTTATATTACACTATTGCTATATCAGAAGTAATTCTTAAAATCAAACAATTCAACATTATACAACACTAAAACGTAAATTATTAATGATAGTAGTTAGGCAGTAAATAATTCCTAAATAATTAAACAATATTGCAGTCAATTTTGAAAAATAAGCTTGTTTGTCTTCACTGTAAACAAATTACCTTAATAAAATACACGCGCGCACACACACACACACACGCATATATATATATATAACTATATTTTACAAATATTTATATAAACAAATTATTTATTTACAATAATTATTAGTATTAACATTTTTCCTTCTAATTAAAAAACAGACTAAATATAGATAAAATAATGAATGTCTCACTATTTTCCAACTAATACTCTTCTATTTTTTTTTTTAAGAAAAAAATAATAAAATTGATAAATGAATGAATATTACCCATTCACCTTACCAAACCATACAACAAAATTGATTTCGTGTAACCAAACACAATACTTCGGCGTACGAAAAGAGCCCCCATTTTTTTATATTTGTCATTTTTTTTATCGATTTCCGACCACCTTAAAAAGATATTCTCACCAATTTATTTAAAATAAAATTAAAGTATTTTCGTTTATAAAAAAAATTTACTCTTTTCGATAAATTTTTTAAGTGAATTTTATTATAAAACAATTTAAAAACTATGAATTTTCTTTTTCTTTGTTTAATATGTAAATAAAGGATTGCGCTCAAACAATTTTCAATAACCACGTTTGATTTGTTATTTATTTTATAGTTATTATATATATTTAATTTATTTTTATGTTTCAAGTGTTTATTATTTTTAATAATTATTATGGAATTTAACCCAGTTTTATCTTTTTTTTTTATGATTAATTATGTATTTTATTGTGCTGTTTCATGTTTTCCCAGGATTCATTCAAGTAAACGCTAGAACAATTCTTTGTTTTCCGTGTATTAACAAATTATTCTTGACGTAATCTATATTGTCATACAGAATAAAATATATATTTATTTATACAGCAATATTAAAAAATCATTTTATGCACTAATTTTCTCCATCTTTTTTGTATTTATTTCTGTTTTTATCACTGGCTATAAGTATATTGCCGCTATATAGCAGCTGCAGCTATAAAGGGAGAGTATATATAGATCGGTCCAAAAATTCGATGTCAGATCTTTTGCGAAAGTCAACATTTCATGATCCCTTGAGTCTAAAAAACGTTAAAAAACCCCATAGAAATTTCTGGAAGATGCACGTACGTATTCCTATATTTTGATTGATGTCTCCGGCCTTGCTCAAAATAGATTCTTTGAAAATGACTCAAAAAATTTCTATATACGGGGCAGTGGTGGCATTAAATTTTGGGAAAAATTAAAAAGGTATAAAGGGTAGTTTTGGCCATTATGAATTTTTGACTTTTGGTCGTAGAAAATTGAGCTCCACTACCATGACGGTACTCATATACTCAATATATGACTTTAATATATGACGGTACTCAATATATTTAAAATCAGTTTTCACCTCGTACACTTCGAAAACCCATTGATTAAAAAATATTAAATTTTTCACAATATTTAGCTATTTATACCCTTATTTCGGCCTGTTTTCTGACCTCAATGAAAATTTTTATCATGGTACCTATATATATTTTTTTCCCCCGACACATTATCCCAGAAGATTCTGGCCAAACTTAAGGGAATAATTCAGGACATCAAAGTAAACAAAAAAATTAATGTGGACAAATTCCCTATCTCGCTTAATATTCTTCTGTACGCAATTTTATTTTTTTAATTCTATTTCCCCCGGCAATAACTGTGCGGAGGGTTCTCGAAAGCATCGGTCAAACTTAAGGGGTTGATTTAGGACATCGAAATAAACAACAAAAACTTTCATGTAGATAAATGCTTTATCTCACTTTATTTTTCTTCTGTTCACCATTTTATTTATTTTTTATAAAGTTTTGTTGACTTTATTACCTTAAGAACGAATTGAGATATTTTAATGACATTTTGTGTACATAAACCCAACAACATCTTCCACAAAATAAATAAGTTTGTATGTCTTTCAAAACTCTAAAATGGCAGCCATTATAATTGTGTAATCATTAATAGCTCCGTTTTATTATATAGATTATTGTTAAGCCTTTTATTGTGAAGAAAATTAAGCCTAATTTTTTCAATTCGTTTGTAAAACTCAAAAATTATGCATGAAAGCAGGCATAAAATTGTCAGACTCCATAATTTCTAATCTGCACCTCTACAGACAACTGGAGTTAATTGGTGGTACCCTGTTTTCATATTTGTTAGTTTTCTTCTAATATCATTAAATAACTTTTATATTAACGCGCGAAATTTAATTTAAATGTTTCCTTAAGAGAGAATTGTACAACGGGCTATTCATTTTTACATGAGGTAACATTGTTACTAGCTAGTTAAATACGCCAGAACCTCTAGGAACCAGTTTTTAAAAGTTTTTACTAAATTTGTTAACTAAGATAGATTTCCAAAAACGTTTCCTATTTGTGTTTTATAATTTATTTGATCTTTTTTAAGTATTATTAATATTTAATTATAGCGGTGTATTTGAAATAAAGGCTAGGGTGAAGCCGGAAAAATTATTCAATCCTTTGTTGTTTTCTTTATATTTTTTATTAATTTTATTATTTACTGCAGTTAGTTTTTTCCTTTTTATAATACTACTTTCTAATTATTCCTTCGCCAGGTATTTTTTAAATTCTCACATAAAACATTCATATTCGACCTACGGAAGATTTTTTTTTTAATCCGTTAACTTTAATTTACTTTTTTTAAAGTAAATATTTATTCGGTAAACTTAATCATTTTATCAAAATTAAAATAAACATCAGTAATTAAAGTAATTTAGTTGTATGTAATAAAACTAATTGGTGTTTTCGTATAAATTCTTAACTAATTTCAGTATTTTGGTAATAATTTAAAGTTTTTGGCACAAGAAAAAAGAATTTTGTTCGCTAATTAAAGCAAAAATTAAGCTTTTTTTTATTTTTAATGGTAATTATTGCGGTAATCTATTTAAATATAATGTAACTTCGTAAATTTAACTATAGATGCTTAAAGATAAGTATTTTAATTGGCACACTTGCTTAGATATAAAGTTTAACAAATATTAAGTGAATTTAAATTGTAAATGGATTTTTTTTTTTAAATAAAATATTAAGATTAGATTATATTTTTAATAATCCAATTTATTTTATCTTTGTTGGTACAATTACCGTCTCTACTCTAACAAACACGTTGGAATTAAATTTATAAATTTAGTACCTTAAACCTTCTAAAAATAGTTATGCATGAATAAATAATTATAAATATGTTTATTGTGCCTATTCTAAAATTATATATATTATTATTATTATTCGCATTTATTAAAGTCATTTTTTATATCTTATGATATATTTATTAAACAACTGATTCGCTGTTACCAACTAGAAAATAATTATTAATATCTACATTTAAATACATCTTAATTTTATAGAGTTGTTTTATTGATCGAATCTTTGGGTGAAACTGTTTTCAAGTGGAGATCTCAGTCCCATCTCAAATAGTATAGTCATATTCAACTACTAATCGAGCGAAATCACTATACAACGTTAATTTTTTTTTATTTTACTTTCCGTAAATCTTCTACGTTTTATAGAAAAAGAATGTATGAATCGGTTCTTTAGCAAGCAAATTTTACATGTTATGTTCCCTATTAACTACATATTTTCATCAATTATTAAATCTAGATATTAATATTTTTTTTTTTTTGTATTCATATATATACGAGTACATAATATATATATATATTATGAGAGTACATATATATATATATACACATACATAAACAATTACTTCTTGGTAAAACAGTTAAAACGGAATTTTAAAGCTAGATTAGTCGAGAATTACCCAAAGAATTAGCAAAAGGATTATCAAATGGTTTTAAGATTATCTGACTTTTATTTTAAAAAAACATAATATTAAAAGTAGAAATTTAAAGTTTGAAAATTAAAAAGATTAAAATAGAATTAAAATAAAAGAATAATCATAATGTATAGTAATATGTATTAATTACAATTACTTTTTATACTTTTTTAAAATAAGCCTTAAATTAATTTTTATCAAGCCATCCTTTACGGTGATCTTGTTTTTTTCTACGAAGAGATATGAAAATATATTTTGAAAAAACTTTTGGGCATTATCTTTTGTCGAAGAGATGGATTTACAAAATGTAGAATTTTTCAGTAAAACATATCATTCAGTTTAAACACTGTAGCGGGTTGAACTATTTCAGGAGTAATACCAAAAATCGATTTATTGTACTTAAGTATGAATTGATAAATACAATTTTAGAAACCCCTTGTATAAACTTTTTGAGAAGTTTTAATACTGTTCTTTCGATATCATATTTTTCTACTCTATCTAATAAAATTTCACGGTGAACATTATCGAAAGCTTTGTTAAATCTAAAATTACTGCTAAATACAACTGCATAATTAGCGTTATTGTCGTAATATAATCAGTTAGGTCATCTTCTAAGCATTTGTTCGGTGGTAAACCACATTATTTTGCCTCAAGTAACTTATGTTTAACCTGAATACATATTTAATTAAATTTTACCTCTTCCTTTTTCAATAATTAGGTCGCATGATTTGTTCCGCTCCTATGTAGCCCTGGTTTATTCAATCCGCTTTGTCCTCTAGGCGCATACTGACAAAATCTCTTAGGTAAAGCTTAGACTTCTATCCATTCAAGATGATTCATTCACTTCAATATTGCTTTATTTTGTTGTTAACTAATTCTGCATTTTAATTCTTTTCATGTGTTTTCATTTACTGAACAGTCCATTCTCTCTATTTCTTAAGACGCGAGAGAATATAATCTCCATTTTCTGCAAATATTGCCCATTTTTCTGACCAATATAATAAAGTTGGTTGTTCTATAGTCTTAAACAGTTATAAGGTATTTTTTCAACTAAGCCTTTGTTTCTTATGCATCTACTGATGATGCTACATCTATATATTTATTAAATTGGTTCAAGATATTTCAATCGAAATAATTAAAATCACTTGTTTTACAAAAAATAATTTCACCAACGATTATTTTTTCTGAATTCATTTAATTTTATAGAAGATCATTTACATTTCGTCTTTCGATTCCGAATATTAAATCATCGGTTTAGAAGATTAAATATAGATTAAATAATTAAAAAAATTGTCGTCAATTTGTACAACCTCCTACTTTTCATTCCCAAATTACTAGTGTTCAATTTTTTAATTGTATATGTATATATATATTATATTATATTAATACGATCAACTTAAGTACAAAAATCATAAATAAAATTCGATGATACCTACCTTATTCCATAATTCATGCAAGAGCGCTTTCGCGAGTTACTCGCATCATCAGTTGCTCCATATAATTTTTTCAAATCATTCGTATCAAATTACATATTAAAATTGAAATTAAAAATCATCTTATACTACACTTAAAATTTAAAATTGTTAAAAGATCCTTTTCCAAATTAAGATTCAAACAGAAATAAAACTAAAAATTTTAAATTATATGGAAAAAGCCCTTGCATGAATTATGGAATAAGGTTTGTCATCCTATTTTATTTATTAATTCTTTACGTAGGTTGATCGGATTAATATAATTTGTATAGTGCAGAGGAATATAATTCTCGAAAGATGGACTTTAGAAAAATAATATATATACGAGGTGCGACAATAAAGTAATGAGACTGATTTTTCTTTGTAAAGATGTCGCAACCCTGCAGCTTGCGTAGGCACACCATCTTTGACCTTGGTCTATAAGCTAATTCTAGTCCAAGCGGCAGATTGATGCAACTGCTCAGTCGTGAGTTGTGCTGTAATAAGTGAACACGTGTTTGTGTCCCACGTCACAGCTTTTTGGACATCTTGTGTTGTTTGAAAATGGTGTCCCTTGACCGCCATTTTGACTCTTGGAAATAGAAAAAAGTCGCACGGAGCGATATCTGGTGAATAAGGTGGCTGTGGTAGTACTGAAATTTGTTTTGAGGTTAAAAATTGCTGTACTGACAGAGCAGTATGGGATAGCGCATTATCGTGATGCAGAATCCAATTATCAGCAATGTTGGCACGGACACGAAGAACTCGTTTACGAAGTCTTTCTAAAATTTCTTTGTATAAATATTGGTTAACTGTTTGTCCAGGAGGCGCCCGCTCTTTATGAACAATTCCCTTGGAATCGAAGAAGCACACAAGCGTGCATTTCACTTTTGACTTTGACATGCGAGCTTTTTTTGGTCTGGGTGATCCCTTTGAGCACCATTGCGAACTTTGGCGTTTTGTCTCTGGATCGTATTGAAAAACCCAACCTTCATCACCAGTGATAACACGGCTCAACAAATCTGGATCGATTTCCGTTTGCTCTAACAGATCGGCTGTCACATTTTTCCGTGTTTCTCGCCGTTGTTGTGTGAGATTTTTGGGGACCATTTTTGCACAAATCTTTCTCGTACCAAGATATTCAGTTAGTATTAGACGAACCGTTTCTCAATTGATGTTGAGTTCTTCTGCAATCATTTTCACGGATAATCTTCGATCAGATCGTACGATTTCACGTACCCTGGTCAAGTTGACATATGCCCGTGAGGTTGATGGTCGTCTACTGCGGTCTTCATCTTCAACATTTGTTCTGCCTTCACTAAAAATTTTATGCCACCGAAAAACTTGAGCTCTTGACATAACCTCCTCTCCAAAAGCCTTCTGATGCCTACCATAAGTTGTCATCGCGTTTTCACCCGATTTAACGCAAAAAGAAATGGCATACCGTTGCGCAATATTTTGCTGTTTCATTGCTGTGACGAGAGACACAAACACGTGTTCACTTATTACAGCACAACTCACGACTGAGCAGTTGCATCAATGTGCCGCTTGGACTAGAAGTAGCTTATAGACCAAGGTCAAAGATGGTGTGCCTACGAAAGCTGCAGGGTTGCCACATCTTGCAAAGAAAAATCAGTCTCATTACTTTATTGTCGCCCCTCGTATATATATATTAGAGCATCCCTGTCGTGGCTTCGTCCGCGCTATATGGTTACTTGCGTTTCTCGCGGTCAGGGAATATTTAGCCGGTCAGGGCTTGCTTCTTTCTCCCTCCCGTCTAGTCAGGAGCTCTACCCCTTGACCCTTCTGTGTTCATTAAACTTATGCTGGTTAGAGTAATAATGATAAATAACAATTGAAGCCTGTTCAGTTTATAAAAAATATCAATGTATTTTAATTCTTTTTTTGAGTAACGGTTTCGTCAATATAGGACCCGAAACTTTGAGTGATCAGAAGAATGTGGGTTTCAAAATAATCGGCCTCCATCTTAAGAATAGTAGTTATAGCGGTTACCAGCCCTTCGTACGGGTAAAAATTTATTTTGCCCGGTTCATAGTGTTACCCGTCAAATATCAAAAGGAGGTGACCGTACTTCGTCTCTCTTTTCTTTTTTTTTATTTTATATTTTTTAGTCAAGTAACCGGAGGCAGGTGCATCCAGTCGCGTCACACGTACAGTAACAGTGGCTGTGTTGGTTGAGCCGCCACGCCGTATGCCGTCGCACTCCTTAAAATATCGATATTCAAAAAAACCGGAAATTGATTTTTAGACTGAAGAGTATTTGCAAGCCCGTATCTAATGAGTATCTCATTAGTATAATCGGAAATGGGAAAAATTTGCAATTGTTCAAAACTTTTTTTAGCCTTCTTCACCCCTTTCATTGTCGAATTAAAAAAAGATTTAAAAAAATGGTTTTTACATAATCATATGAAGATTCACACACCAAAAATCAGGTTTATATTTTCATTTGTTACGGAGAATTAAAAAAGTGACAAGATTTTAAAAAAATTCAAAAATCTATTTTAACCCTGTAAACTCAGAATTTCAAAAATTTAGAAATTAGTTTTAAAAATATTCACATGCAGATTATGCACATGAAAAATAAAGTTGATATCTTTATTTGTTACCAAGAAATTAAACAAAAATAATGAATTTTATTGTTATCCATTTTAACCCTTTAAACAAAAAAATTTTTTAAATCCTTTCTTGGGGTGCATTTACACTGTAAGAAGAAATTGAATACAAATTTTCATCAATTTATCTACAGTAATTTTGCTGGGCATTGATTTTATATATCAGTTACAACATGTTTTATATATATTTAACGCTAGTAAAACAAAATATTAAGGACTGTGTATTACGTAAATGTACAAAGTAATTTATTGTTTATTATTTCGTATATTCTTTACACGCTTTTTCAAATGATTTTCAGATTATTTCCTGTTCCTGTTCCTGTTCCTGTTTTTTGTTTTTAGTACGTTTTTAATTTTATACTTTTTGTTATAATTTTCCAAATAATAAGTTTCTTTCACTTTTTTTGTTTCCGGAGAGGTTCTTTTAGCTCTCTTTTATCTTGAATATTTTCTTTTTACCTAGTTTTTGAAAAAAGTACGGTATTACGACGCTCGGGGGGGGGGGGGAGAGAATTGGAGTGAAAATGAATTTTCTTTTCGTTTTGAGGTATGAAGAGTACGAAAATACCATTCACTTAAATTGTGGTTTTCTTATATATTTATTTATTTATAGGCCTACTTATAAAGTTTTGTGGCTCTAAAATCTCCAAAACTGCTAGATCAATTACATTAAAATTTAGATAAGTTGTATTAGTGTATCTGAAGTTGTGCATGTGAAAATTTTATGAAGGTTGGTTCAGTCGTTCTTTAGTTATGCTCAATTTAAGGTTGAACAAATTGAAACGGGAATCTTGGTTGTTGTCTTGTGATGATGCAAGTAGGAACATTGACATTTTTTTTTATCTTCGGCGTCTAATATTAGCAATATTGAACTAAACTTAAAAAAAAAACAAAAAAACATTAAAACCAAATTAAATTAATGAAAAGTCGGTTTTCTTGTGCAAAATTGTGCAAGAATTTTTTATCTTATTTGGAACTGGAAAAGTTTTTCTTTTTTTTATTAAAAATCTTATTAACTCTTATTTTGTATTTTTTTGAAATTATAACTTTTTGATTTTTTCCAAGTATAAATAATTATTATATAAAATCCTGAATTACCATTGAACAGCTGACTAGAAAACTCTGATAAATCAGATTATATTTATTTATTCTATTTTCTCACCGATATGTTTGAGAATTAATTAAAAAATTAAAATTGGATGAAATGAAAAATTATTAATAACGATCGTTTTAAATTGTCTGTTCCGGATTTGTTTAAACTTTTTTATTTTTTTCTCTAAGAGGTAATAAAAACTGTCTACAGTAGTAATAACATATTCTGACCTCGACTACGATTGTACCGGATGAAAAACGTCATTAATAACCTTAAGTCATAGTTTTGTCATTGTTATAGTACTAACGGCTATTTATCTACATATTTATTTATTTGAATTATACATTCTATCTATAAAATCCGCTTCTGATTTTTAATATAAACCTAAAGCTAAATGCAAATCATGAATTCCGTTAACTATTATAAATTATACATATTATATATTTTTATAACATTATAATAAAATTATGTTCATTGAATATTTTATACTGTATAATTATGTATAATAATTAACGTAAAATAATTTCCACATGAATTAAAAAAGATTGGATTTTCTTATTTAGTAATAAATTTTAAACTAAATAGGATATTGGTTTTAAAATAACATACAGATCATCGTCATCAAGGTTAGATCTCTTAGAAATCATTATGTTTAACATAATTATTACGTTTGCATTATTTTGTGGATAATTATATTGCTTGAATATATATTTCTATTTAGTTTTTATTTTTTAATGCTGTAATATAATATAACGATTTTATATTTAGACTTATAAGAATTAGTTAAATTAATTGCATAATAACCGGAGGAAAATATTTATTATTATTTGAAGTGACGAAGTGGTATGTCTCTATCTTTTATCCAGAAGGTTGTTGATTCAAATCCCTGTTAAGGTTATTATTTTTTAACGCTTAGAACTTCATCTAAAATAAAAAAAATCGTAATTGAGCCTCAGCCTGTTGTTTCGACAGTAAACAGATAAATAAATTTTTATTTTATATGAACTTTAACATGAAGTAAACACACACACGCACACATACACGCGCGCGCACACACATTATATATATATATTTATATATTTACTCCATAACTATGTATTGCTGAAAAAAACTGTATTTCTTCTTTTATGTACTTTGACGTTTATAAAGGAAATGAAGGTTACAGAAACAAATTGGTTTGACCTAGGAAGAGGAGTAAGTCAAGGGAGTTGCTTATTCTCAGCCATATTTAATATGTATATTGTAGATAAAATCTGTAGTAGATAAATGAAAAGATCAACCTTTTAAAAGAAGAAACATAAATTCTATAAGGTTGGTAGATGAAAACATAATTCTAGGAGATTAAGCATAAAACATTTATTAATAATTTCGAAAGTAGTAAACATTTGATAAAATATTATACGAAAGTGAATGTTAAGAAAAAAAAGTAATTGGAATAGGAGAAAATAAGAATATAAATATTGATACAGTAGAAGAAAGAAAAAGTTTAATAGAAAGAAACAATATTTATTTAATAAGATAAAGGTGGTATTGGAAAATCGTATTGCAAATTGTTACTTACATAGTGTCTTATGAATTTTTACCTGCATACTTGGATATGAAACACAAACACTAAGTAAAAGTGACAAAGTAAAATAAGAAGCTTTTTAAAAGTTGTGCGTTAAGAATATTAAATTGGCTGGCAGGATGAAAAATTAAGAAGTTATTATTAGTGTAAAAAAGAATAGAGGTTAATCAGAACTGGTATATATCTCGGTAAGAAATGGGGTGATTAAAAAAGTGTTAAAAGGATTAGTAGAAGATGCAAAAAAAAATCAAATTAGACAGAAAAGAGTAATAATTATGGATGATTTAAATGGAAATGAACGTTATCAGAATTATGAAATTTAATTGGACGTAGAAAATAATGAAGAGAAATATGGTGCAAGAGACCTATCTCATGTCAGTTAACCATATAACCATAATATAAAGAAAGTAGGTTCTATATGGAAAATATTTATCATTTTATTGATCTACAAGACAGTATCCTTATTATGTACAAAAGTATTGGACTTATAGTTCAGTGGTTTGCCACCGCCGTTTCCATCCGTTTCTGTATCAAGTCTTCTCCTTTATCCTCTTGTAGTTTCCAATCTTCACCTCATCTATTAACTTCATCTTGCTTCCTTTTTCCATCTATTGACCCTTCCGATGCGGTTTTCAAAATTCCACTTCCTTTAAATTCATGTACTAACCATTTCTTTTGTGTATTTCCCGCTTAAGTACTTAAAGGAGAAGGAAATTTCCAACTAGGTGCATATTTTTAATAAACTTTTATGTAAAGATTAAACAAAAATTATTTAATTATAATTTATTATTTATATTTTTATTTTCTTTGTTGCAGGTGAGTGTTCCAAAATATAATTTCCGTATTTTACGTAAGTTTAAAATTAAAAAATAATTTTACAGTTATATCATGTAATATCAACATTTTATTAATATATAAAATAATTAAAAAGAAAAAAAAATTATAAAAAAGTATCCAAGTAAATTTCGGTATAGTTGAAATCCACTTTTTAATGTAATCCCTGTATTGCTTAATATAGAAAGTAAGTCATATACCAATTCTGCTATTTAATGTGTAGTATTGTACTAAAAATTGTACTCCAAGGCCAAGTTGAATACAAGAGGAGCTATAAGGTTGTTTATAAAAACCGTTTCAAAAATTCAGGGGATGGTCCTCCACATCGAAATAAAGAAAAAACATTATAGGATTGATATAATGAGTTTTTTATTCATTATTAAATTATTATAATCTATTACAATCCTTAATAAAATTATTCCAGTTGCGATCATGTTGAGTTACTATAAATTTATTCGGGAGGAAATAAAAACTGTTTTTTTAATCTAGTGACTCACTTCAAGAATCTTTGTCATAGCTTTGATATTTATGAACGGATATGAATAAATAAGGTGTCATTTTATTTGCCAAAAAAGTCTTTAACATTTTATTTTTTTTTTTGTAATAACATAACATTTAAATAACCCAGTGGTTGCAAAGATATTAATAAGTAAAACCTTTACATAGCCGCCATTTTTAAATGGATTGAGAGATCAGGTCCATTATTTTTATAAAAATAAATCTCTTGGTACCCTAGCAGTATACGAAATTTCAGTTCGGTACAATTAAACATTCCTGAGAAATAAATATAATATAACGTTAGGGAGGCGTGCATTCTCATTGTTTTATGATGGTCGAACAGCATCTTGGGAACCCTTCTCGTTCACAGTTTGCGGTACTGAAGTCTCTCACTCACAATGGTGTGGAGAGCTAACCTTCCAATTTCAGGAAACGAATCACTCAATACAGAAATTGTGAACCGACGATCGTCTCGAATTGCCTCATCCACTCTCTCAACAAGATCATCGGTTGACACTCGCTTCCTTCCCTGACCGCCTGCATCATGAATATCTGCACGACCTGCTTTAAAGTTCCTGCGCCATTGTCGCACTTTGCTGTCACTCATTGAAGTTTCACCGTACACATTACCTATTCGTCGATGAATTTCAGCTGCATTACACCCCTCAGTCTGAAGAAATCGAATTACCGCACGCACTTCACACCTGGCGGGAGATGCTATTGCTGTAGACATGTTTACATGTTTGCGTGTTCAGAACTAAACGAAGTGACGCGGCGTGATTGAAGGCCATACTAAAGGTTCATCCGATTTTTGCGCGGATTTTTATTTCGCGGCCGATCGGACCTTGAAAAAAATAACCCTCGTAGTTAAATAATTCGATTAATGTTTTTGTTTCTGAATAATATGACTTCTGGCGTTTCTTAATATGAATTTGCGTTTCTTTAGTCTTAATACGATTGTTTCTGGCGTTTCTGAATTTTAGAAGATTTCTGAATTACTTTATCAAATTTTAGATTTAAATTACAATCCAATTAACATCTACGAGTAAATACAAATCCGATAATTTATGTTTTATTTTAGTCTAATAATATTTTATTTTTCAATTTGATTATTTATTGACGTTAACCTCGTAATATTTAATTATAATTTTAAATACCAATTCTACAAATAGCTTTGGTTCAATTTTCTTTATACTAATATTAGATTGTTCCATAAATTAATTCACAGTCAAAACTTTCTGAAATCTGTTTAAAAAGTTGTTGGTTTGAGTCTTTTAGATACTGTTAGAAAAAATTTATATATTTTTACTTTAGTGGTTTTACTTTTACTGAATAACATAGAAAAATAAATTGTAGTTACTCCATCCCGATATTTTATTTTTATTTATAATTTTTTTGAGATATTTTGGACTGGAAAAAATACTAAGATTTCGTCCATAAAATTAAATATGTATTAATGGTTTTAATGACGTTTCCTAGGAAATTTAGTACGTAGCTTGTGCATTGAAGAATTATCTTATTTGATTTATGAAAAAAATTGAAAAGGGAGCAGAACGGTAACTTACATTTTTATATATTTCAAAGGTGATTGAAGTTGTAAAATATAATCTTATCCCCCCCAAACCACCTTTTTTCTTTTTTCCTGTTTAGCCTCCGGGAATAACGGTCAAGTATTACTGTTTGTAATATGTTTACTATGTTTAGTAAACATTTTTTCACGTGATATGTATGAGTGTAGTCTTGTACCGTCTCAGGTCGACCATTTCTGAGACGTGTGGTTAATTGAAACCCAATCACCAAAGAACACCGGTATCCACAATCTAGTATTCAAATCCGTATAGAAGTAACTGCCTTTACTAGGACTTGAACGTTGGAACTCTCGACTTCTAAATCAGCTGATTTGCGAAGATGCGTTCACCACTAGTCCAACCCGGTGGGTTCCCTCCACAGCCACCTAAAATCATAAATTAATGTACAGGCGCCCAAGAAGAAAGTAACACTAGAACTTATTTTTCTTCCTATATAACTTTCGTACCATTCATTGCTTATTTATTTGTGAAGAAAAATACTAAGCGTTTCCCATAAGAACGGAGAGTTATATGAACTTGTTAAATATAAATGCCTATCTCCGTAGCGACGTGGCAGCGTCTCTGCCATTAATGAGGAAAGCCCGGTTTCGAATCCCGATCAGGCATGGTATTTTTCATGTGCTACAAAATCTGATTCCCGTGAGTCAAGCTTTGAGTTTATGTAGTAAATTAATCATTAAAAAAAATTAAAGCTATTGGCACTTTTTAAAATATCATTGGATTTGCTTTTAAAGTTAATGGAATTATTTTCTTGAATAATTTAAATGTACTAGTTTAATCTTCGTGGTGGAGTGGTAGCATCTCTGTCTTTTACGATTAGGTTCCTGGTTTCGAATCTCGGTCAGGTAAGAGATTTTTTCACATGCTAAATTTCATTACCATCCATCTGTAACGTCCATCAGAAAAGTGTTATTAGCTAATGTTGATGTTAATTTTTACGAAATATTTATTTATTACATTAAAAATCTCGTTTAGTAAACAAGAATGAAACTTAATTTTTTGTTACTGTAAAATGCATATACTGTTTGATTACTGTACAGAACGTGAAACAAAGTATAATATTTCTTTTTTCTTTGTGTAAACATTCACTGTTTTATCTTATCTCATGCATTAAACCGAAATCGTTATTTGCTATTTATTCACGTACAACTTTATTTGTGGTTATGCTACAGAACGATTTACATCTGTGTTATAATGAAAATCTGGGATTTTCCACATCTGGGGATGAGGAAGAAGCAGTCATATTTTTAAAAAATAATATCATTCTTATTTCGAAACGGTTTTATATAAATAATTGCATAACATTATTATATTATACCGACGGAATCGTATCGCATTATAAAAAATGCACGAAAGTCGGAATGCGATCTATAATTAGCTGACCAATTTTTAAATTACTTTCACGGCTGTAATTCGTTTTATTTATCGATGGAATTCCAAGATATCATTATATTATCAGTGTTTCCGCGAGCTTGATATGTCGTCCGATTCGTAATTTTCTGGAACAATTATACTTCGGAAATTTGCATTAATCGTGAATTTAAGACTGCGAGTAACAGAAACAAAACAATTGGCAGTATCGGAACAAATCAATGAAACTGTTTTCAAAATGCAAAAGTCATTGTCACATTTAGTTTCAATACTGGGTATTCGGTGGTGTTTGTAAGCAAAGTGGTGAATACTTCTTTGTTAAACTTCCTGATCAATCGCGTTCAAAAATTTAAGGATGGAAATCGGTAAAGCTTGTTAAAGAAGAAACATATAAAGCAAGTGTCAGCGTGCAGATCAAACTACGAATTTGGATAAAATCTTTTCAAGATTTATCGTATCTTTGTATATATATATATATATATATATATATATATATATATATATACAAAGATACGATAAAAGCTTACGACGCTCATTAAAACGGCTCAGTAAAATTCATCGCGGCACAGTAAACCATTTCATCGTAAATTATTTATCCGAGGTTATGTACCGACGAACTAATGAAGATGCTGACCCATTTGACATCATCATTGTGACATCGCTAAATATTGGCCTTCTGAATTTCAGTTGTAGCTAAAAGAGGTATGTAAAATTATTTGTAGTTAAATTACAAAAAATTGAAAGTGACCGCTTATTTACTATTCAGGAGTAATTTATTATTTAAAGGATTCTTTAAATAATGTATATATATAAAATATGTTGAATTAAAAAAGTGAAATGAATAATAACGTGAATAATGGTATTATTCATATTTAAAGTAGGACAGTAAAATAATTATTGGAAAAGGTGTTAGACAGATTTTTCATCCTTTTACATCCTTATAGAAAGTCTAACTTCTTTCATATCATGTAATTTATAAATTTAGTTTTTGTACACTCTTTTTATTAGTAAATTTCTTTTTTTTATACATATTGTTAAGTTGACACTCAATGACGTTTAAATTCGTTATAGATTTCTGTTTTGACTTTCTAGAATTTAATACGCTAGTATTAAATAGCAAGTAATTTGTTTCAAACCGTTTCTTTTTTGTATTAAACTTATGAAACGCTTTTATATTACTTTGTGTGTAAAATACACACCCCTCCTTAGCTAGTTGCTTGTTAATAATTAGTGTATTTTTTAAAATAACCTAAAACACTCATTACAATACTTATGTAAAATACTTTTCGTTATTGATCAAAATAAATCTAATGTAAACTATTTTCGTTATTATATTAAATGATTCATTAACGTAAATTTAATTGATATAGGTGTATAATTATATATATATATATATATATATATATATATATATAATACTGATCATGCCAGCAATGGCTAGCCTTCACGAATAAAAGAAACCCAGCATATCCCTTAAAAAAATTGTAAGAGCGGAAAAATTAAAAACGGTTTTTAATAGGTAGACAATTTTGTATCGGTTTATTAATATAAATTAAAAAAATGAACAAATATGATAATGTTTTTTCTTCGGACACATTTATTAATTTTTTCATAATTATATGTGTTTTTAGTTACTTAAAACCGGTAGCGTTTACATAAAACTGGAATGGTGATGAGAGACTAGTTTCAAATTTATCTGAATTTTTGTAGGTTTTAATAAATAAATATCTTAACTGTTTTCTTGGAGTGTGATTGTTTAAAGTTTTTGACTCGTTTCTAAATTTTGGAAGTATTTTTTTTTATTTTTAGATAAATTTATTTATTTTTATTTTTAGGATTTTAAAATCATTGTGCAGTAATTTATTTTTGACCTAACACATGGTGACAATTCTTAAACATTTCGACTGAAAACAGTGAAATATTTCATGATTTTTAGAGTCCTGTATCAGTTGTATCCTCTACTTCCAAACTGGTTTTAATCTAATTTTATATATAAGAACATTATTTTGTAAGTAATTCCGCGAGTTTTTACCAAAACAGACAGCTGTTTTTATCAAAATATTTGTTTGTATTATACTGATAAAAACAGCTGTCGTAATTTCATTTTACGTTATTTTCGTTTTGTACATATATGCAATATTAAATCGAGACGTCTATCCAGATTATGCTCAACACTTCCTATAGATTGATTGGAAAATATTTTTCATTAATTTAAAAAAAAAACACGCAATTAATGAAATGAAATTAATTATATAACTTAACTGAAAAATATTTGGGTAAACTATCTTCGAGTTTTTACAGTTATGTATGTTCTCGGATCGGTCAGCCTAAAAATGCCTTTAACTAGAAGAAACGTCTAATGAGATACAAGAATACATTAGTTTCAGCAAGAAAACACTTTTTTCTTTTATGGGGATGTTTGGCTTAGCAAAACTTGGACATTGTTGAAGGTAGAAAATGCAATTAAGGCTATGTAACTTCTGTACCTTATAAGTGTTGATCCTACTAACATCCTGAACTAGTAGGATAATAATATCGAAGTCCTAAGGAGAATAGAAGAAAGCTCCCCTTTTTATAAAAGTTATCAGCAAGATTTAGTGTCATCAGAAACGCTCTTCTTGGTAGTCCTCTATCTGTTTCTTTTCTACTATTTCTTCTAACAATGAGATGCAGATAAATAACGCAATTGATTGCCAGTGTAGTTGCTCCTTTCAACAATAGAGGAGCCTTGGGGTTGGTCATTTGTTGCATCATTCATCTGTTGTACCTTATTGGTTGAAATAATAGTAGAAGGGAAAAGTCAGTAGATCACCAAGAACAGCGTTTCTTAACTATATAAAAGAATGGCCTCTGTTATATGAAATCAATCTGACTAGAAAAGGACATCCTGGCTTCTTACTAGCTTTCGAAAGGATAATCATGCAATCTACTAACCGTTCGGTTGAGCAGAGGAAGTTGATTAAGCGAATACCCTTGGATTTCTTTTGGCAGTAAAATAATAAATATAACGAGTGTAAATATTTTCTTCGTCAATACTAAACAAAATAAGTTCGTTACATACAACAAATAAAGATATTTTCTAGCAAAAGACGTTGATAAATTACCACAAAAATGATTGATGAACATAATTAACGTTAAATAAAACATTATAAATGTAGAGAGCCTGAATTAAATAAAAATTAGAATGGCTAATTATTTCATAATAAGAAATGTTATACTTTTTTTAAATTAATTAGCATAACTTGTTTAGAAACGTTTGGTTGATGATTGTATTAAGATTGGAACTAATAGAACATTGCAATTCAGTACATTTCGTGGAACAAAACTTCTATAATTGCCTAATACATAGTATTACATTGTTCCTAATACAAAGTCTACATTTGGAGAATGTTGATAATGTACTTATCTAATAACTAGCCGGTCAAGGGGCTCTGTCCCCTAGACCCCCACTATGTTTATTATTCTCATGCATTTAAGAATAATACTGATAAATAACAATTAAAGCCTGTTTAATTTATAAAAATGTCAGTGTATTGTAATTTCTTTCAGAGCATCAGTTTGTTCAGCACTGGACTCGAAACTTTCTGCGATCTAAAGTATGTGGGTTTCAGAATAGTCGGTCCAATCCTAAAAATAGTAGTTATAGCTGGTTACCTGTCCGTACGGAATAAAAAAAATATTTTGCCAGGTTCCTAGGGTTACCGACAAACACCACTTGGAGTTAATCGTACTTCGTTAATATTATTTTTTTATTTTATGTTTTTTTTTGTTTTTTATACTTCATGTTTTTAACTTTTTCGTGGAAGAGTTTGTAAACAAAATAATGTACAAAATAGACTTTTTGACGTGAAACGTCTTTAAAATCACACCGAAACATACACCGTGACGAAAAGATCTATATCGTTCTGGCTTAATAAGTCCCTAACTATTAGTTTCAGAGACGTAAATGCGGTGTCATTTTATAGCTTATTTGGTCAGCTCGCCGATACGACATTGAGTTTGTGTCACTGGCGAGCGGGTAGAGGATATTGCGCAGATCGGCCAAAACTGGCGCTCTCGCCCATTTCCATTCAGTGTAGCTCACGACTTAGACGTGATGCGCAATCACGTCTAAACACACGAATCACTGCGCAGGTGATTCGTGTGTTTGTGTTTGGAGTTTGTCGTGAAATATCGATTTAAGAAATAATAGGTGTATTTTGGACAATATGTATGTGTAAAAAATTAAAGTAAACATGTAAAAAAGTATAAAAATTCAATATGTCAGCATCAGCCCTCATAAAAGCCAGCCGGAAATATAAATTGCGCATATCGTTGGAAAGGGAAGGTTATAGGCCACGCACAGGTACTCCAATGTTCGGTACCGAGCGAGCGAGACTGTTTCGGGAGCGTCGCAAAGCTGGCACGGCGCGCTCAGTGAACGACGCAACGGCGCGAGCACTTCTACCGCTACTTATTATGCCTTGTGTCTCTTCTCATATCGCAGATCAATGTTGAACAAAATTGTCGTCGAATATTAATCAAAATAAATATCATGTACCATTTAGTGTCTGTTTTATGTTAAAATTAAATTTAGTACGCAGCCAATGTTCGTTTTTATTTCAATCCAATACACTGAAAGTGACTCACTGACATACAGACCGACCAATTTATCTGTAGAGTTGGCCAAATGATGGAATTAAAATTTTCCATTGAAGACTTTCAGTTTTCTTAAAAAGAAAATACGATGGTGGCTCTCCCATATAAGTTGGTCGGTCTGTAGCTCGGAGGAACTTCATCCAAGGTCTGTAACGTTTCACATTAAACCAACGGCCGTGCGCCCCGACACAGCCCCACCCAATTTTTGTTTTTTCACAATATTTACAACTTTTTCTCTCTGGGTTGTATATAAAAAGATTCCCATAGGAGACTCTGGAGCGAGCCAGATACAGTCGCCCATGTGAGAAGCATTGATTCTTCAAGTGGAGCTAACCACTTGAAGCGTCTGCACTTGTGACTTATTTATTGTTATCGAAAAAGTGACTTTAAGTGGAAACTGGTGGCCACTTGAAAGTGAAGGGCAAGTTTAAAGGAATGTACGTCGTACATCGTCGCTCATTTAAAGCTATTTTTCTCGATAACTGAAAGATATATCGAAAAATTCCTTTAAGAGATTTTTTTTTGTGTAGAAAATTTAATTTCGAATACTGCAAGTAGTTTCTGAATTCGATTTGATCACCGGTTAGTCCATAGTAAAGTTGCATATCGGCAAGGAATGTAATCCGGTGGTTACCGCAAACCATTAAAACTATCACCATCTTGAAACTGTGAAACATTTCGTTAACGGCAATAGGACTGTGTTCTTTCCATATGTAAAAACTACGTTCATGAAAAATTTCAGCTCACTCGGTTAAGTAGTTTTTTTGTGAAAGAGTAGAAGACACCACTAGATATATATATATATATATATAAATATATATATAGATTACAAATTCCTCTTTTCTTTATAAAACCGAATTCAAAATAATAAACATAAATAGAATTTTTTTTTTTGTTTTAAATACAATAAATCGTATAAAAAGTATGTTTTATAATTAACATAATCTATGATTAATAAATATTAATTATTTTAACTTGAATTCTCATCTATTACAACCTCTGAGATTTTACAAAATTTGCGTATGAATGCAATTACCTTATAATAAAAACGGTTGAATATATTATTAAACTTATTAAATAAATAGATAATCCAACATTATTATAAATTTATAAATAATCACATGTGATATTATTAAATAGATATTTAAAAATAGATTTCACAAAAATATTCGATGAAATATAATTATTTATTTTTAACCTTGAATTTTATCACTAATTTAATTATTTTTATAATTATCAACTAATTAACCACATTTATAATATAAATATTATTACATATTATATTATTCATGAATAAAAATACGATGTTATGTCAAAAAAGATGATTTATTAATAACAATTTTCATTAGAAAATTATTTAATTGATAAAGTACATAAAGATTTATCAATATTCCGATTTTACTGATTAAATTGAATCCTTATGACACTTCTAATGAGATTCTGGTAGGAAGGTTTGCAATTCAGTTTGATACCCCGATAATTTTTAATTCCCTGGGGAATGCACTTGAAATAGTTTTACATTAAAGGCGAATGTATGATGATCATATCCGAAATGGGATATCGATTATTTTTTGCAAACCTTTACATTTTAGGGTCCAATTAGTTTATCTAGACGAAATCGTATGTATGTGTTTCACACTGATTTAGGGCTTATATCTCAGTATTGACCGGACCGATTTTCTTCAAATATTTCAATATATGAGGCATTATTCGTATTAATATTCTTTAAAACTTCGTTTAGGGAGTGGAAGAATAGCGCGATAAAACCAATTTCGATTTTCTTAAGTTGTATTGTAGAGAAAACTTTATTAAAGCGTATTTTCTATCTAAAATTCATACATAAATAATCAAAAAAAAAATCTTTTTTCAAAAATCAACCCCCACCTCTTAAAATAAAAATGTTACTTGTTTTTTGCTCTATTTCCTTTCGGCTTAAATATTTAAAAAAGATTTTTTAAAGTTTATACTTCATATATAGAGCTATCAAGATGTGTCTACAATTTTTTTAAATTATAGACCCGGAACAAAAATGGGAAACGTTTTTTGAAATGTTTTTTTTTTATTTTAGCCTTCATTGAAGGCTGTTCGGTGTTAGATTTAGAGGAGACTTTACTTTAGCAAATTTTTTAAACTTAATCTAAAGCCTACTTGAATATTTTTAGAAAATATTCCTTAAAATTTATTCTCCACCTTATAAATTTATATATTCTGTTTTTTTTTTTTTTTTTGGTTTTTTAGAACTAACTCTTTTAATTTTTAGTATTAATAACCGGGCAAAATCATGCGATATTTTGCCAGTTCTTTTAAATGAAATACAGTGATGTTTTAAGTAATTCTCAAATAAAATTATTTACACCTATAGATAACTACAGTATGATACAACTCTGCTAGGAAAGAACAATAGTTGCGTCAGAGTTATGGAACTATATAACGAACGCATTTCATAACAGAAAGGAGTGAAGATTAATTTTTTTATTTTACGCTCTCTTTATCAACATTTATTATGGTTCTTACATAAAAAACGAATTTAAAAAAATATATATATATTAAATCCTTTTTATAAATATAGTGTTCCTTAATTATATTGATCAAATATTTCGAAAAAAAATTTAATTCTCTGATTACGCTAAGCAATGGAATTTTTCTTCGGAAAGGGATACATTAATGTATTGCTTTACATTATCTATCCGTCTTTCTTACGCTGAGACGACGCTTATAAAATACCTGAGGTATTAAAAAAAAAACTTATACAATCACCACCAAAAAAAATCAGACAAGACAAAACTCTCATAAACATTATATTTCTAGTCAGAGTAGCTTTTTATGAGAGTAATGATTCCCATTATATAATCATTTACTGTTGTAAACAGATTGAAGATGTGCTTCATACATTCATGCTGAAGTATAATTCGCTCAGTAAGGAACGACTATGTATCGCGTCACTCATCAGTTAAATAACCAAATTAAACTGGTACGGAGCGTTTGTTATTGTTAAAAATTTGTGTAACTTTTTTAAAGAGTGATTTATGGTTCATGTTAGCTCAGTTCTGATATTAGATTTTCCTATCTATTGTACATAGACTTCTTACTTCAAGGACGATATTATAAAAATTGATAGTTGATCCTTGTAAAAAATCTACGAGCTTTACTACAAGGTCAAGTTCTGATATTTTAGAATCAATTTTTAGAAAATTCAAATGTATAAACAGACAGGACTGTTATACACATCTGGTGTGGTTCATTTTTAAGGGCATTGGAGATTAAATTTGATTAAAAGATTTGCGATGGAAATTTGTTTATTCAGTTTTTCAAATAAATTCTTTCGATCTGTCGCAGCAAATATAATTAAATGTTTGAAACTTAAAATTTTGGTAGAAAACCTTCTGTTTATGGGATGATAAATCGATTCATGTGATATTCTGTTAGTTTCCAGATATCTTGCAGCTGTTTTTTTTTTTTTTTTTGTTTTGGAGTCTGTAGCTTGGATATAATTAGTATATCCAACTTTAGTATAGTAACTTTATTAGTACAATAAACCTTCAGGACATCTTCTATTGGTGAAAATAAAGAAGAAAGTTCATATAAACATAGGTTCGGAAACGCTTCGTTAGCGAGTGTCGTCTACGTTCTGCGCCTATGGTAAAATTAAGCAATATTGTAATTCTTGAGCCCAAATTAAAGGGTAATTCTAGTAATTCTATATGAAATCCCACCTGAAAAATTGAAGAAAAAAATAGGTCCCAGAACTGTATTTTTTTTTTTTTTGTTAATTTTCGAGAAATCTGAGGTAAAATACAAAAGATTATTATTAGATTTGAATAACACGCTATTTTATGTTTGACGTAAAATAAAGTAGCTTTGTTAAATGGCTAATAAAAATATAAAAGTTTTGTAAGAGAATTTGATTTTAGTGAAATGGTACGAATAAAGTCCACAGAAACTAAATACATACAGCAGAGCATCAAAGTTTATTAAAAACATTACATATTAAAATGTTACAGATTTTAAATAATGGGTTTTATGTACTACTTAGACTCTTAAAAGATTTGATTTTTTTGGAGCAATATTATTATGAAAACTTTTAAGTTACACTCGCTATAAAATTTATGTTCCGCTTTTCATCGATTTTAATTTGATACCTTAGATAAGTAAAACAATCGTGTTTTTGAAAAATGATGTCAATTTTCTATTTTATTATCTTTTTCCATATTTTCGTAATCAGTTTTAATATATTAATTGAGGCTAATTATGTGAGCAGTTTTATAAAATCGGTGGACCCTATCATCTACAGTTATAAGGAGGTAAATAACACCAACATTCCATGAAAATCATATGACCTGGCGTAATCAAGTTAAACAATTAATTGGAAAAAAATAGTATTTACTTATATACAAATGTGTTGTATAATATCATAAAGTAATAGTAAATATAATATCAAAAAATAGCAAATCAAAATACTCTTAGATTACATTATTAGGTAACAGACGGTAGTGTAATTTATGTTTAATCAAAGTGTTACGTATTTCTTATGACGTCTTAAGGAAGCTTATACATCGGAATAAATAATGAGAGAACGTGTTATTTTCATGACGCATCAGAGCATTAAACATTATAGTCATATATATATATATACTTTGCTGTATGTAGTAACGAATTCTTTTTCTAACCTGCTCCACCCTTTACGTTTGACCTTACTGTTTGTTAGTAATGCGTACATAAAATACCAGTGTATTTTATTTAATGTGGTAAGTGTTGACTTAACGAGTATTGTATTTTCAAGCATTATGTCAAGGATTTCACCGTTGTATTTATTATTATGTTTTACTTTTACATTACTGTATTACACTATACCGCTTTATATAACATTTTTTGGAAAAAAGAAAACTTACATAATTAATTATCCGAATCAATTTTAAATAAGTCAAGTTTTTAAGAAGAGTGAACTATGAAAATCTAGAAAAATCGTATAATAAGAGTCGTTTGATGTTACGAGAATTTTGGATAAATGACAATTGTAATGTTTCAGTTAATTTTGTTCTAGCAAATATTGAAACTTGTTGAGGTAGGATTTAGCCGAGTCGATAGTGATTTTAACCTCGAAAAGATTTACTAGAGTAAATAAATTATCAGAATGGGTTCGCAAAAATATGTAGAATAAAAGTGTCTTCTAGAGGACATGAGCGATTAACTATTTAATTTGTTAACAAATTAAGGAAAACGTTTTTAGTTTTTCGTCAATAGCGGGTTTATTTTTAATCGCATTTAAAAATAAAAAAAACACCAATAGATAGCTGAGAAAATTTCGCATAAAAAACTTCGCGGTTACGTTTTTGTACAAGCAAAACTAAGGGCACTAGCGAATTTAACTATAAGCAACAAAGTCGCGCTATATATATCATACATAGGTAGCGTAACTCGAGGGAGCGCAATAAATAAACTTCCATAACTCTGTTCCTATTAATTAAAAAATTCTAAAAGGTACTCATTCATGAGATCCAAGGCTATAAATTAGTCAAATTTTTGAAGTATTTTTAATTTCTGATTGTCCGTTAATCCAGATCTACTGTGAAAATTTACAAATTGTTGATAAAGCGTCTATAACAATAAATAAATTGCAAAAACTGAAAAAGTCAGTATTGAATTCTGTTCTTGAGCTTGCTACCTACTCATTCCTTAAGGAATATTTCTAAATCTTATTTGTTTATTTATCTTTTATGAGAAGTGTGTTTTACGAAAGTAAAACACACTAAATATTGCAGGTGAATACCTCTCTATAGCATGTTGTTACATGCAGGCGGCAAACGAATGAGGGGACCGAGTATTTACTGGGATAAGAAGATCCCCTCTACCAAGTGCCAACAGCCTCTTTGAAGGTGGATGAGCGGGTAGAGGTTATCCACTTTCTCGAATAGAGGCTCTATTTTCCTCGGGGCAAAAAATGGCCCCAAAAGGTGGAAGAGCCAAAATTGGTCGACGGCATTAGGATGCAGAAGACAACGGAAAACCACTGCATTAAAGATCCTAAAAGATATCCTTTTGAGTTCACATGGCATGGCTCTGTTCAGTGTCACATTCGAAGCTGACTACGTGAACCTCCGTAAAGAAGAAGGCGCTTAAAAGAAGAAGTACCTTAGATTTGATTGATTTTTCAAAATTTTGCTAATTTATTGCTGTTTGTGGATGGACCCTATTTTTTCAAAAAAATATCTAGTTTTTTTGAAACTGAATGTGAAAATAGGAGGAGAAAAGATTATGGAGGTAGAAGAATTTTGTTATTTGGGAAGTAAAATTACTAAAGATGGACGAAGCAGGAGCGATATAAAATGCCGAATAGCACAAGCTAAACGAGCCTTCAGTAAGAAATATAATTTGTTTACATCAAAAATTAATTTAAATATCAGGAAAAGATTTTTGAAAGTGTATGTTTGGAGTGTCGCTTTATATGGAAGTGAAACTTGGACAATCGGAATATCTGAGAAGAAAAGATTAGAAGCTTTTGAAATGTGGTGCTATAGGAGAATGTTAAAAATCAGATGGGTGGATAAAGTGACAAATGAAGAAGTATTGCGGCAAATAGATGAAGAAAGAAGCATTTGGAAAAATATAGTTAAAAGAAGAGACAGACTTATAGGCCACATACTAAGGCATCCTGGAATAGTCGCTTTAATATTAGAAGGACAGGTAGAAGGGAAAAATTGTGTAGGCAGGCCACGTTTGGAGTATGTAAAACAAATTGTTGGGGATGTAGGATGTAGAGGGTATACTGAAATGAAACGACTAGCACTAGATAGGGAATCTTGGAGAGCTGCATCAAACCAGTCAAATGACTGAAGACAAAAAAAAAAAATGAAAAAGTAAATCCCACCAGGTGAAAACTAAGAAAATTTTGCCTAAAAGGGCTTCCGAACTCTTTTCTACGAGCAAAATTAAGAAATTATGGATAAATTATTAATTTATCCATTTAGTCTTACTGTATACGAGAAGTAACCAGTTTCCAAGCTACTCTACTATAGCGCGATTTTGGTGCTTATTGTAAAATTCGCTTGCGCCTTTAGTTTTGCTTGTACAAAAAAGTACCCAGGAGGTATTTTTATGCAAAATTTCAAACAAAAATTAATTTTCAATCATTTCAACAAATTAAATAGTTATTCCCTCATGACTGCTAGGACACGCATTTATTCTACATACTTTTCCGAACTCATTACCGTAATTTATTTGCTGTAGTGAATTTTTTCGTGATTAAGTCCTTTTTGAGTCTCTGCAGACTCAAATAATTACCTTCTCCTGTTGATAGATGAAATTTTATTTTAATACAATTCGGGTACGTTCGGTAAAATTCGGGAACAAAGAAATAATGCGGATTTACGATTAAAGCTTATACAAAAATTTTAGTAGTTTTACGGTTGAACAGTGGTTATTTTGGTGACTTTGATGATTTAATACTATTGAAATGTTACGGTGGCGTCGTCCGTTTCATTAATGTCTTGGTGCAGAGGTTTAAAGAAACCGGTGAACGGTTGTAGAAGAAGCTTATTACTAAACAAAGGAATGTATGCAACCCTGAAACAGATTTCATAAGATTTGCAATGCTACGAATATTTATCTTTTTGTCTGAATATCTATGTTCATTTTCTTTCATTTGACATATCGAACACGACCGTTCAAAGGGTATTTAATAAAGATCTATATATGCATCCGTGTAAAATGTAACTCTTACAGGCATTAAAACATTTTGTCGCGTGAATCGTATGGCTTCTTGCCGCCGATTTTTAATTGTATTAAATATCAACGAAGACTGTTATTCACACAGTATACTAATATAATAAGTTATCACATTTTCAATTATATAGATCTGTGAATAAACAAAATTTCTCGTATCGGGCAGCAATCAAACAATTTTTAATGAAATGGAGTAGCCATAGAATAGCGTTAAAGATAAGATAGTTTGGAATAGCATCGTCTTGAATAATTGATCGACATTTATTTGACGAGAATATACTACTATTGTTAGACTAGAGCAATATATCCGAACTATTTAAGAATTTTTGTCTTCTGTAATATTGGAGAAACCTAAAATTAATTAAGGAACCTGATTTTAATAGGTTGAAGAGAACATTCACATAGCTGGATGATCTATGAATACATTTACGATTGTTCCCAAGATCACTTTACTACAGAATACAGCGATATTTCTTAACCTGCGATATCGCTGGATTTATAGCATGTGATTTTTTTGCTTGTAGATTTACGTAGAACATAAGATATTCATTTATCACCTCCAAGAATCGATTTTGGATTCGTAAACAAAAATCTCGTTGTGAAGTTACTACCGCAGTTCTTATGAGTATGTTATGTCATGTAATAGAAAACATAATAATGTGACTTAAAGAATTAGTGAATCAAAATGGTATTCATCTTCAGGAAAATATAAAATATTTAAGGTAAAGTTAAATGCTATTAAATAAAATCGCCAATCTCCGTGGCGGAGTCGTAGCGTCTCGACCTTCATCTGGAGGTCGCGGGTTCGAATCCCGGTCAGGCATGGAATTTTTCATACGCTATAAATTTATCCCACGCACAAACTTTGTAAGCTTCTGTGGTGAATTAATTCTTTAAAAAAAAAGTCCTGCCGTGAAGAAAAAGTACTGTAACAATTACATACATAATTATTTATATTAAAAGATGCAGTTGTATACTACTTCGCTTAAGACAATTTTATGTTCGTTTATAATTTTCATTTTATGAGAGTTACTTACCTATACATCACTCGTATTGATGCGGAATATTTGATCAAATTTCTATTTTAAAATATCAGTTCATTCATGAAGAAGTAACTTTTTTAATTTTTGTTTTTTTTTTTATTATTTCGTTACTGAGGTTATTAAAATGGACATACTATTTTTAAATTATAATTAAAAAAAAAAAATAATAATAGTTTGACTGATAGCTGATACTTAAGAAACAGGTGGTACCGAAAAACTGTTGGTCTAGAATTATTCAATTGGGTTCATACTATAAAAAAATTCTGACGACAAGTTGTAATACTTTCCTGGCAATGGCTATTTATTCTTATATAGTGGAAAAATAATTATGCATAAAATAAATTACAGTGATTTTTACCTTGGGATGGGGATAACATATGATGAAGTTTTATTTTAAAATTATGTTTTTAAATAAAACAAAAAAATTTTTAGTTTAAAAAGTTAATATTTTCTTATTTTTTTCTGCTCCCCATTTCCAAAATCACCTTCCAAGAAAGGTTTTTGATTTTTTACGTTTACTATGTTAAATGGAAGAAACTAAAAAAAAATTCCACAAAAAAACGGAAAACAAATAAAAAGGTACCCAAGATTTTTTTTGGGGGTGGGGAGTGAATTATTATGAAGTATTATTGTAATATTATAATTAAAAGTTCAAATAAACCCAAAAAAGTATTTTGATTCAAATTATATTTGAATTAATATTTTTGAACTTTGTTCGGCTCCTTCTCCCCCAATATCACCTCTAAAGTATTTTTTGGGAACCGCTTGGACTACTATTATGCCTAGGAAGACATTAAAAAAATATTCGGTTAAAAAATATGTAATAAACTTTTTTGAAGTTTTATATATTGGGGGAACTTTGATATGATAAGCGTGCACGCATGTGAGCTTAATATAAGGTGGGGTTGTGTTTGCAAAATTTTGACAAAATTCACCCCCCCCCCCCAAAAAAAAACCTTGAAAATTTTATCAACCAATTGCCTTATATACATGCGTGTCTATGCCAAATTTCATCAAAATCGGTTCATCCAATCAAAAGTTATTAAACTTCAAACACGCCAATGCACGTACATACGAACATTCCCTGGTAATTGTTCTTGTTTTATAGGGTCCCTGGATCGTGAAACGTCGAGAAATGCAAAAAAACACCATATTCTATTTTTTGACTGATTACTATAGTTTCCTTTTTGCATCATACCTCTAAAGCTATGATGTCAGAAACGTAAAAATTGAGTTATTAGGCAATTAGTAAACACACTGAATTTTTTTGTATCTTTTACACCGATTAAATTGCGAGTAAGATTTTTTTTAGTCAAAAAGGGTACTTTTCCTCATTTTTAAAAAATCTTTTGCAATTTTGTGTAGTGAAGTGAAATAGATTAAGAGAAAAGTGATTGGTAGGGGAAGTAAAACTACCATCGATTTTCAACCATTATTAATATGAGGCAAATTGTTATACTTGAAACTCATGGGTCACAATATGTTGCGAGTAGTATAGGATGTGTGGCTATTAAATTAGTAGTACCATTCGATGTTGTCGATTATTTTATTCAATTTATTTACAAACCTGTGTATTATGAAATATATGTATAATCTCTTATCTGTAAATCCTTTTGCATCGACATCTCTTATCACAATTTTCTTACGTCAGTATATTTATTCTTCATTACCTTCAAACCAATGAATGGACGTATTTAATATATATATATTTTTTTATCATTTTTCTTTCATTCTGGTTAAGCTTTATTTATTTGGAGAATTGAGATGAATTAAATAAGCATTTTACCATACTACTGGTTTTTGTTCAACAGATAAAGAAAATAATCACTATTATTTACATAAGTATTTGTTGCTATGTTGAATTTTTTAACTTTTCATTTTCAAATGGGATTAATTAATTTATTTTACCACCTAATTAACAACCCATCTCTTAATAAAATAAATTATTATCAATTTAACTCGTCCAATAGTTAGTTATATTTGCGTCATACTTTTTTATTTATTACGGCAGTTGTTAATTTATATATCTATTAACGAAAAACAGATTCTATTTGTGTAATTTTTCTTATCAGTTGTAGAGAGGCCGTTTATTTATAAATTTTTTATTGATCATAAATTTGACCTAGTTTATTTGTTTTTATTTATGTTATAAATTTCTTATTTTATTTTTAAAAAATATTTATATATTTATGTGTTTTTGAAATTTTATTTACGCACATTTAGATGATTAGATATGATATTATTATCGATTGACCTAGCATATACTTCTTTACATTTCAAATACAAGTATATATGAAAAAAATTATAAATAAATAAATAAAAAATTTTATTCTGTATTATATAATATTATCAACGACGTCAGTTTTCTGACCTAAGATTGGTGTTATTTTTTTTCAATTGTAACCAAGGTAATGAGTGATTGTTCCAGTGTTATGACAAATTTTCCCACAAAAATTTCACTTTCACCTCTCACGCCATACTTTTTGTATAACATACTTGTTGGGAGGGAAAACCCCCCTACTACAAGAGATAGGAGCCGCTGGATTGTTTATGTTTAGAATCGTTTTTATAATTTTGTTTTAATAACATATATAACTTATTTCATTAGAAATTAATAATATTTAAGCTTATATTATATATTTAAAAAAATTGAGCTGAAAACCTATTTCCAGCCCGTGTGGGCGTTCTACTTGGCGGATCGGGCTGATTATTTATTTTTATTCTGTTCGGAATGACCAACAGATATATCATCAAGCGTCATCAGACCCCAAACTTGAGTCTTCTCTGAGAAATCCTAAAAAAAAAATCCTCATTTTTTTCCTTAATTCCCTCGAAAGAGGGACTTTCGAGGTTATTACTAGCAGGAAAATCACTTTGAAGGTTTATCGATGCTTGATGATATCTGCGGGCCATTCCGAGCAGATTAAAAAAAAATCAGCCCGATCCATTCAGTAGAACGTTAGATGGACTAGAAATAAGTTTTGAACACGCATTTTACTTAAGGTAGGAAAGAAAAAAAGATAAACAAGGAAGGTTGGGGATGAGATGTGTTGTAAGTGGAATAGGTTTTTAGCTGTTTTTTTTTTTAAATATGTAATATTAGTTTAATGGTAATGCTACAGCAAGGGGACGCTATTTTTATTAAAAATAGAACGCTCTTTGCAAAATCATAAAATGATACAACTAACTGGGAAGGAAGCCCAGGTAAGGGTTTAGGGGCAAGATTAATAGAGAGGGAGGAATTTAAGAATGTAATGTTTTATTGTTCAATTTTAAAAGTATGTACCGCTTTTAGCTAACAATATTTCTTGTAAATTTTACAGTCAGATGAAACAAATATTCATTCTCACTATTATTACCCGGGTGCGTATTAATCCCACTTGCCGTAGCTTTTGAACAAGAGTTGCTGTTCTGTCCAGTGTTAATTGCATTTTCACAAATTATTCTTGGCACTACTTATATAAGGTGACCAATAAGGGTATCGGCACTATAATTTGTGTATAAATAAAAAACCTAAAATTTCTGTGATCATTTATTTATGAAAAAGTAATGTACAAACAATGGAAATTTATGCGCCGAAAACAATATAGTCTAAATGATGTCCGTTGGTTTGTACGCACTCTTCAAATCGAGATCAAAGATTATTGATAACGCGTCCACTCATTTCCCTCGAGATCAATCTTATTTGCGCCTCGATATTTGTCTGTAATTGGTTTGTATCAGCTGGATTATTCTCGTAGACCTTACTGTTTAGGTAACCCCCACAGGAAATAATCAAGAGGCGATAAGTCTGGGCTCCTAGGGGGCCAGTTAATACTGCCTCTTCTTGAAATCACTTTACTGGGAAATAATTGCTGAACGGTTTCGATTGCCTGATTTGATGTGGTATGTGGCAACAACTTTCTGAAACCAAGTTTCTAAATTAAAGCCTTGAAACTATTGCAGAGATGGCGCAAGAAGATCTCGCAACATTGCACAATGTCGCTGGGTATTAACGGTAAGTGCTCGTTCATTTTGATCCTCATAAAAGTGCGGTCTGATGGTGCCATTAGAAGACATAGCAGCCCATACGACCACGTTAGAGCTGTGCAGTGGAACAACCACTGTAGAACCAATAACTTCAAAATTCGGATCCATTTTCTAATAACATCAGGACTAGGTGATAAGCTAATGTCTCCCAAATGGTAATGCGCGCGATACTGACGGCGTGCTGTCACGATAGAATTATTGTTTTGGTAAAATGCCCGTACGCAAAAAGCGTGATGCTCTCCGGTAAACGGCTCCATTGCTACTAAAATTCCTTGTACCGTTTTACAATTCGACCACCACTACGACTGCCGCTGTGGCCGCATTTCACAGTAAATAGTTAAAGTGCCGACACCCTTTTTGGTCACCTGTTTAGTATTAACTCCCGCTGATATCATTCTATTTTATTCCTGGTAATAAAAGACTATATTTTATTATAATATAATGCTAATGACTTCGTGCTCGTTTCGTTTATTTTTTGTAACAAATTAAGAAAAGAAAATAAATAAATTATATTCTCGTTTTAAGTTCAATGGTCAAGAAAATCATGTACTATATTGCTGTATATTAGTGAAACAAAATAATCGTTCATAACAAGCGTTTCACAGTTTATTGCCCGAATTTAAATGTTTATAATTACCATTATACATTGTAAAAATACATAAAATAGTTCGTTAAATTTATACTAATGTTAATTAACCAGTTTTTTAGTATTTGGACTGCTTTTTAATTTTATTATTTTAATTAATTATGTTTTTTTTTTCTTTATATGTTTGTAATGACAGTTTTATTTTCTCTGAGTCAGAACTGTTTACTTTTATTTAAAATTTAAATGGCTTTTTTTGTATTTTTATTAAAATACTAGCAGACCCGGCAATGCTTTGCTATTGCTAGATTTGAGTATCATAAACACAATTGAAAGTTTGATAAAACATTAAAAAAATCAACATTATGGAACTTCACAAAATTTAACCTTTCCATTTTTCCCTTTTACCCTTTTTCCCTTTTCCCCTTTCTCTTTTACCCTTTCCCCTACCCCTTTCCCTTCCACCTTTTCCTTTTCCCCTTTCTTCGTTATCATTTACCACATCCGTTTTCCCCGTTCCATTTCCCCCAGGTCACCTTTCATCGCCATTTCTCTTCCTCCCCCATTTCTCTTTCCATTATTTTCCTTTCCCTCTTTCTTTTGTCTTCTTTCCGTTTCCATTTCCCGTGTTCCCTTTTCCCCTGTTTACATTTTTCCATTCTATCTTTCACCTTTTTAGATTTTTTCCGTTTCCGATATTTCCCTTTCTCCCTTTTTCCCTGCGCGTATATCGGTCCAGTAGTTTTTTAGTCTATAGCGGACACACATATCGGAAACATTGAAATGGAATCGTAAAATATTTAATATAGCATGTGTTGCTTTTACTTCCAACAAATAGCGCTGTTTTTTAAAAAAAAAGCATGCTTTTACCGGTCATAGGTGTGACATCTTAGGTATATAAATAGTAGATATATAAAAACACGCGCGTATTCGAATGCAGCGTTGTGTCAAAATTTCAAAGTAATCGATGAAGAACTTTCGAAGATTTAAGATTTTGAACAAACGAACATTTACATTTTTATTTATATAGATAAATCTAAATAATGGATTAAAAATTTGAGTACTTCGCAAGTTATACCGTAAATACATTTATTTCATAAATCGCATCACAATTTTGTTTTATGATTAAAAATATGACGCCTTAAAAAATGTTTAAAAATGTGTAAAAACCAAACTAGTAAAAAATGCGAAAGTTATGCAGCAGCGCGTAATAAAGTAAAATAAATTCGGTGGGTTGTGGCTAATAAAGCCAGTGAACTTGCGGTATGTTTTCCAGTTTATTAAATTTACTAATACTGTGGGGTTATGTTTCATTCTGTTGGAACTGTATATTTAAGGCGTGGCCTTTTCTGTTCTGTGCCTTACTTCACTACTTATGTAGTGGAATTAGGGCAAAATAATGAGATGTGATTGGTGTAGGAGTAGCATAGTAGGGTTGATAGCTATCCATTTGTGTGAGGAAATCTAATATATATTTATTGAGATTTAACTACTCAGAACTTATAATCTTTTAAAACATATTTTATGATCTATTTCTATACTTCTTTATCTTACAGATTATGTATTATCTTCGTAATCTTCTTTCTACCCTATCACGCTCCAAATATATTTTGTTTACACTGTACGTAGTCTTAATTAAGCCATACTTGTATTTCTCTTATTATCTTGTTGTTTTATTATTGTTTCTAGTGCTTTTCTACGTTTGTAACGTTTTTATTTCTATACCCCAAATCTACATTTAGTAAAATGCAAGAATTTTTATCCCTTTTTACTTAGCCACCAAAATTAACTGTTAACACTTAATGTATCGTTTACATTTTTATTTCAGATTTCTTGTATTTTCTAAAAATTATTTTTACATAACCTTCCTTTTATGGATTAAACAACTATAGTTATAGACAGTTTTATCTAACGTTTTTTTTTTGATTACTTTTCATTTTACTTTATTTTTTACTGTTTATATTGTTATCTTGTTGAGCACTCCTCATAGTTTACGTCTTTGATTTGATTGATAATTTATTAATCGACCGATTTGGATAAAATTTACATATTAAAAAGATAAATAAAAAATAAACAAATTTATACCATAAAATATTATCTCTAGTTTTATTGCATACATATAAACTGACAACCTTTCAAAATAAAACTTTAATTTTACTTTACAATAAAATAATTGTGTGTGCACGCGCGTATATATATATATATATATATATATGTGTGTGTGTGTGTGTGTGTGTGTGTGTGTGTGTGTGTGTGTGTGTGTGTGTGTGTATGTGTGTGAGTTATACAATAATTTAAAATTATTCATATAATTGTTGGTAATTTGAAGTTTTCCCATATTTTGGGAGGATTTAGAAATAGGATAAGTACAAAAACTTATACAAAATTCTAACCATTGCAATACAGATTTTGAAATGATGTGTATACATTCCAGAGAAAGTCCTTGAGATTGAAAAATATCAACTAAATGATTTAGTTCTTATAATTTTATTTTATAGAAGTGCACATATATATTTTAAACATTAAATATTTTATAGAATGTTCCTTTAAACAGCCTCATAAGAAAGTGATTAAAATTAAAATTTCTAGCGATATTAGTTGAAAAAATATGATGTTTAGAAAAAATAGAATGTTTAAAAGCTTGATATTTTATATTGAATGATCCCGTTGGGTGTGTACGATACAAAGATATATAAAACGATTTTAGGGTATAATTTACAAGACTTGTGATGTCCATCCAAAATCAATCGGTAAATAATATCCCTACAACCACTTAAAGATTTCAACCTGCTTATAGGACATTTTATGTAACTAAAAATTAAACTTTCTTTTCAAAAAAAAATTAGGGGGTATCATCTCAAGTGTTCCTAGAATATTTAAAAAAATCTCTGGAACATACTTAATAAGCGTGATAATTCTAAATTAATTGTCCTCCTTGGTAACGTTGGTAGAATTCCAAAATCCAATAGTAGCTGGAATCACTAAAAGTTAAAAAATAACTATAGTAGTTAAACTATTATAAATTTAATAAATATGAAAAATAAATTCAATTGTAAGAAAGAAAGAATAATGGGAGATTTAGAAAAATAAATAAATAAAAAAGTGGATAATTTTGGAGAACGGGCTCCCGCATCGATTTTTTTTTCAATATTTTTAATCAAAATATTTGAGAATTTTCATCTTCGTTTTATTAAACTAATTAAATAATAATAATAATAATAATAAAATAAAATCATGTTGGTAGATTATAAACTGCCATTAAATCTCCTAAGGAACTGATAGAAATATAAGCAATTTTCTGTAATACTAACAAATTTGTTCTTTTAGATAGATTTAATAAGAAAGCTACCTATTGTAATGGGTACCATGATTCGACTTCCGGAAACTTTCGACATATCTTGGCGTTTCACATCCCCCAGACCCCAAAACCACCGTCAGCTCAAAAGTATATATATATATGTATATTTCACTTTCTTGTGGACACGATAACTGCCGTAATTTTGCACCAGTCACTTTAAAATTGACACATAAAATATTGGCCCAGGGGTTGGAAAAAATGGGGTCTCGAACACAAAAAAAATCATAACTTCCTTAATAGGCACAGTATCGAATCGGTTTAAAGTTATCGTTAGTCCTGTAAACATTACCTAAAACTTTTGTCTGAAACAATTTTTATATGATCAACCCTTACCAAAATGTTGCTGGAATTGTAAGAAGATGGGGCTTGTATGCTAACGTGAAACTTTTTTCACGTGCAACCATTGTCGTAATGAGTAAATTTGAAGCTTTTCTTAACTTTAAGGTGGAAATCTTTTTTATCCCCTATTTAGCACTGGTGAAATCTAACTCCGTCTTCCGGCGTGCCGAAAGGAATTTTTTTTTGTTGTTGTTAATTTAAGTTAATAAAAGTAGATTTCCTGTGGTTTTTTATTTGTATTTTATTCATAAATTAAAAAATGTTAAATAAATAACCTGTGGTTATAAGCTGTAATTTTATATGATAATATAAAAACCGAGATTATTATTTACGTAAATTAAAAATTTTATTTAATCATATCTTTTGTGGCTAATTTTTATATATGAGTAATTAGACCAGTTCTAGTTTCACACGGTACGTACAACTTATTTCATATGCATAAGCTAGCATACACACCTTATTTATGCGTGTATTGGAGATTAATCAAATGTATGTTGTGTCTTATTTTTTGTTTACTTTATCGTTTTATACCGGAGTGACTGTGTGTGTAATTTCATATTAATTAAAATTTGATATTCCACTTTCTATTTAATGGTTAGTTAATTTTTTCTATTACTTATTTTTAAGTTATGTTAAAAAAAAAATAAAATCATCATTCGTTAACTCGTTAAGTAAAGTTTTTCGTTCTATTACAATAGCATAATAATTCTAGAATTAAAATGTAAGAATAGGGTCAGTTTTAAATATATTTTTTTTACTATTAAAACGTCTAAGTGTAGAAGAAGTGCAGTGATTAATTAGCGTCGTGAAATAACGAATAAGTTAAAAGGAATGAGTTTATCTGTTATTGAAATATACACGTTAGTCTGGTTGATTGTAGTATCTTGTGATTCCATGACATCTAGTTGACAGATGTTCCAGCAGGAAGTTACGTAGAGGTTAGTTACCGAGTATAGTTACTGAGAGGGTACAAGCAATCTGATACTTGCTGTAATACTGTGTATTCCTCACAAATAATCAGTATTAAATAAAAATATGAATGCTCGGATGATATATTGACAGAAGTTGATTTAAAATATATATATATATATATATATATATATATATATATATATATATTTAACTGTCTCCTACGCCTATGCCTTTCTTTCTTTTTCTGTTTAGCCTTCGGAACCACCGTAAGGAAGTATTACTTCAGAGGTTGGATGAGGATGATATGTATGAATATAAATCAAGTGTAGTCTTGTAGTCTCAGGTCGACCACTTCTGAGAAGTGTCGTTAATTGAAACCCAACCACCAAAGAACACCGGTATCCACAATCTTGTATTCAAATCCGAATAAAAGTAACTGTCTTTATTAGGATTTGAACCTTAGAACTCTCGACTTCGAAATCAGCTGATTTACAATAACAAGTTAACCACTAGACCAGCCCGGTGGGCTACGCCTACACGTATGTAATTTTTCTGGTGTAATATCTGTACTCACTAAAAAAAAAGCGGGTATCACCTCAATTGTTCCTACAGTATTTTCAAAAAATCTCTGGAAAATACTTAAAAAGCATGATAATTCTAAATTAATTGTCCTCCTTGGTAATATTAGTGAAATTCCAAAATCCAGTAGAAGCTGGAATCACTAAAAATTAAAAAAAATAACTATATTAACAAAACTATTATAAATGTAATATCGTTACAAAAACAGAGAATAATAAAAAGAGGATAATTTTGGAAAACGGCTCCTGCATCAAACTCAAAATATTTTTTCAACGTTTGTGATAAAAATATTTGAGAAGTTCGTCTTTTATTCTTCTGGGTTCCCCTTTTCTTGGAAGCTTTTCTAGACGTATCCATATTTATAGGATAATATTCCTTTCCTTTATTAGAATATTCATAATAATTTTTCACTCATAATATTTTCTACGGTTGAGAAACATAACTAACTATTACTTCTTTCAAGTTTTTCTCTTATACCGTCTTAAAATATGGTCTATAAATCTTTTTGTTTCTGTGTAATCCTATGCATAGCCTTTCCTAAACCTTTTTATCGGATTTTCAAAGAATTTGGAAATCGCTATTGCGCTGGTCATGTTTATGTATCTATGTACATAAGTATAAAATTTTTTCGTCCACTCTACAGGACGTAAATGTCAATCGATTTTCACGAAATTTGATGGGGTGATGTAACTCTATCGCGAATGGAGCTCTATTGATTTTAAAGCGAATAGGTTCACAGGAACCGGAGTTAGAGCCAAAAAACTGTTTTTTGACAGTTCTACTGGGCGCAGTTTTTAACCCATTTTGTAGGATGATGTAAACCTAATAGAAATAGAATCCTATTCATTTTCAAGCGAATCGGTTTACATGAATTAGAGCTAAGGTAAAAAAATGGGTTTTTTGGGTACGTTTTCTAAGTTAACTAAAACAGGAAATCCGCTCTTCTGACGCACTTACTGCATTACACTATTTAAATAAATAATGTTAAACAAATACATGCAAATGGTTGAAATTTTTTTGCGTTGCTATTATAGGAGGGTGCGTTTTACCAAGTGAGTATTCAGCAGTGTGTGTACCCAATTATTCGAGCTAACTGCTTGCCACGAGAAAATAAAATATTGAATTATGAAAGGTGTACACATTAAATTAAAAAAATATTTTTAATGGGTGTACATTTTTCAGTAGAATTTTTTTAAATTTTCTTCCATTTAACGTAGAATACGTAGGCAAATCAAAAAATTTTCTTGGGAGGTAATTTTGCGGGTGGGAGCAGGAAAAAGTAAAAAAATCTAATTTTTTAATTTTTTTCCGTGTATCATCATTTTTTCAATGTAAAAGAATAATTAACTAGTGCCAGGAAAGTACAACACAACTTTTTTGTTAGCTTTTTTTTTAAAGTACCTTTTAAATATCTTCTTTTGTTTGTTTGTAAATTATTAGAATTAAAATTAATTGGTCAGTTCAATTTTGTTTAATATTTAGCTGGTTGAATTTTTCTTTTAAAAAAATTTCTTTACAGTTGCAAACCTTTAACTAAGATATTTAGAAAATAAAAAATGTAGGAAATATCGGATGTGAATATGTTAAAAAGAAAGATGAATTAGAAAATAACATACCATAATTCAAACGACTGTATTTATATTAAATACTATCAACCGTTTTAAAATCGTCAGGATCGCCATTCTCTGGAATAACAGGAAATTATTTCCAATTTTTTTTTTTTATTGTGCCGAATTTATTTTTGCTTATCATCATGACAAACCTACCGAAATACAGCTGATATTTAGTATTACAAACGTTACTTTTGCTCTGTTCATCTCAGGGACTGGTTGTCTATGTTGAACATATTACTTTCAAAGAAATAAAATTTGACTAGTACTGATTGTAAATTCGATGTATATCTCGATATCTTATCTTATACGAGATATATCTTATATATAGAAAATTTGGTCAGATTAATGACTATTTTTCTTTTGGAAAAAATACATCATATATATTTCTTTTCTTTAAGGGATTTCTATAACTGATGTTGATAAATAAAAAAAACAAAAAAACAAGTTGCTTAGAACTTAAGAAAAAAACCGTTTGTGAAAGATTTTAATTTTTGTGGACCAACGTTTGATGAATATATGAGGAATTTATTTATAAAAATGTATATAAAATAAGTTAACGCTTTATAGATTTTTCATCTCGGTGCATATACACATATACATATAGTTGGTCTACGTAATTCTTATTTAGGATATCAGTTGGCCTAATAATTATATGTAATAATATAATACCATATAATGTAATATTGTTTAGTAATAATATTTTATAATAATTGTTTGTATGTAATAGTTTATTTAAAACAGGAAACTTACGATTGACGTCAAACGTAATCTGTTTCCGTTACTGGAATTTGAAATGCAAATAGAAAGCGGTTCGTTGCTGCTTTGTGTTTTAGTTTTAATAGTAATATTTTACTAATAAATTAAATGTATGTATGTAATAAAAATTTTTTTTTTTTTTTTTTTTTTTTTTTTTTTGTAAATATTCAAAAGATAAATAATTTTTAGTTCTGTTTATACTTCTGTTCTGTTTATACATTATTATTTTTTTTAATTTAATATTCGTTTTTTTTTTTTATTAATTAAATTCATATAAAAAAAATTTCTTCAGTCTGAAAATTTGAATATTTATCGAACTTTTATGAGAGTTATTTATTAATTTTCATTCAGTGATTGACCCATTCATTATTCAGTAACTAATATATAAATATGCTTAATCTATGCACAACATTGATATTCTTATTAATGTATTTATCTATTTTTTAACATTTAGATTTCATGGATCATACAAGTGTATTGTAACTGATTTATTGATTGAATTTATTAGTTTATATTTGTATAATTTATTAATTTATTTACGTTTCTTTTACTTTTAATGAGTAGATAAAAGTGAGGCTTAAACAATATGATTTTAATAAAATTTGTTTTTAGATTTAATCAGTTTTGCTTTTATTTTATCTTTTTACACCATCTTTTTTTTAATCATTTATTATTTTGGGTCGTAATATTTATCCTGTTATTAAAAAAATGTTACGAATAATTAAATATTAAAAAGAAACCAACATATTACAAGATTTTTTTTTTTAATGAAGTTTAAAAAACTATTCGTAACATTTTTTAAACTTCATTAAAAAAAAAAAAAAAATCTTGTAATATGTTGGTTCCTTTTTAATATTTAATTTACGAATTTGCGTATTTACGAATTTTAACAAATTATATAAAGAGTGATTCATAAAGAATGTAACAAACTTTCAAGAGATATTCTAACGGTGAAATAAATATGAAAGTCCATTTAAACATGATTCGGAAACGCTTGGTTTATGAATGTCGACTGGTGAAAGATTTCGCCCTGATTTTTACGCCTTTGTTAAAATTAACCCATATTGTAATCTTTTGTATCCAAATTAAGGGTTAAATTTCAAAAACTAAAACTGACTTAAGAATATCACAATAAAAATTAAAAAATAATTCTTCGTTCAATTTTATTTTTAATTAAAAATTTTTGATATCGGCTTTCAACTAATATTAACTTCGGCGCTGAATTGAAATAGATAAAATGAAAGATTTTAAGTATAATTTTTTAATATTTCTTGCTTATTTTAACTAATTAAATTTTTTTAGGTTAAAAGAACATATTGCGCAGTTTTGTGCAAGAATACCGATTTTTTATTTCCGACGCCTTAATTATTTCAGTCAGAACACAATGATTTTCACAGTACAACGTACTGCGTTCGATTAACGAGTAGATACAAGTATCAATTTCAATTCACTCACCAATAATACTCGTTGCATAAGCGCGTATAAAAAATACATCATGACGCAGTAACATAATCTCCCATCTAGGTCTGTTGTCGATCTTAAGCGTAACTCAAAAACGACTCACTCAATCTCCATCAGATTTTTACATGTACAACTTCAGATGCTTAACTACAACGTATCTTCAATGAAATTGATCTAGTAGTTTTGGAAATTTTCGAGCAACAAAATGTAATACGTGTATGGTATTTTCGTAATCTTCGTAATTTTCAACAAAAAAAAAATTTTCACCCCTTAATCCCACCATGCGACTGAAAGTAATAGCTCAAATTGAGTTTATGTTATCTGTTTTCGACCTTAAACTGAGCGTAACTCAGAAACGACTCAACCAATCTTCTTCAATTTTCACATGCACAACTTACATTACACTACTACACCAAATCTAAATTTCAAAGAAATTTATCTAGTAGTTTTTTAGATTATCGAGCCACAAAATCTTTTTACAAAATCTCATACACAGGTGGCGCAGAGAAACGAGGAATTTTGAATTTGATGTTGGCATCCCTGTAGGTGTACCAAAAGTAGGAGAAAGACGTTAAACTGTAGAGTAGTGACGAACATTTAGTTGTGATGAACAGAGGAATGGTGTAGAGCACGCGGTTACATGGCGACAGTGTGACAGCTGCCCAAAGAGTGTTTCGGTGACACTATGAGATCCCGTCCCACGGTCAAGTTCCTTCTTCACATGCAATCAAAACTTGGGTTCGTAACTTTGAAGAGACTGCTTCGACTTTCAAAAATATTTAGTGGGCGTGTATTGTCTGTACGTACGCCATAAAACATTGAGATGCCGTGAAAGCTGTAATGGTAAGGAGTCCTCGTCGTTCGATTCAGAAAATTGCCTTGTCATTGGAGCTCGGATGTAGGAGCGTGCAAAATAAAACTCCAAAACCTGAAATTTCATCCTTACAAGATTCAGATTGTTCAAGAACTGAAACCTAACGATTGTATATTGCGCCTGCAATTTTGTGAAAAACTGTGTCTAAAATCAATGAGAACGCTACGAGTAAGTTTACTGAAAAACTTTGGATGTCAGATGAAGCCCATTTTCACTAAATTGGATATGTGAGTAAGCAGAACTTCCGTTACAGGGCACAAACAAAATCTGCTCAGCATCACCAGCGTCCGTTGTACAGGGCTAAACTTACTGTATGGTGGGCAGTTTCGTGTCGTGGGGTGATCGGCCCTTACTTCTTTAAAGATGAAAGGGGCTCCGCTGTCATTGTGACGTTTCAATGTTATGTCGACATGTTAGAGACATTTTTTGCTTCTAAGCTCCACTCTCTTCTAAATATTGACCTTCAGCAAACATGGTTTCAACAGGACGGAGCCACCTCACACACTGCCCGACAGTCTATGGCAGCAGTGAAATGTTTGTTTGGGGATCGCATAATTTCAAGGACGCTAACGTCACTTAGCCGCCCCGGTATCCAAATCTTTCAGTCTGCGACTTCTTTTTTCGGAGACATCTGAAGAGCGTTCTGTACCAAACTAGACCAAGAAACCTTATCCAGCTCAAAACACAGATTGAAGAGGAAATCGCCGACATTCCGCAGAACACATTGCGGCGCGCCATGCAAAATGTTCAGAATTGAATTACTTAATGTATACGCAAAAATTGACAGCACTTAAGTGAAGTAATTTTTAAAAAGTAATGTTTATTGAGATTTCCACTCTTGTAGAACATATTTTCAGCATCAAATAAAAGTTGCTAATTTACTTCTTTTTTTCTAATTATTTAATATTTTTCCGTTTCTTTGCGCGACCGTGTATAAGGAAACCTGAATTTAAGTGAGTGGTATTTTAGTGCTCCTCATACCTCAAAACGTGAAATTTCATTTTTACCCTCCAATTCCACCATGCGACCGAAACTAATACCGTTATTTTCTTTGAAAAGTCGTTAAAAAAACATGTTTCATATACAATTTCAATTCTAGTGAATCTATAAAATTTTAAAATAAAGTTATATTCGGGATTATAAAATTCTTGTTTTAAAATATTTTGATAGACTTCTTAAAATAAATCTTACCTTTTATGTCTTTCATGTTTTACGTTTTTTAATTTTTTTAACAACTACTTATATTTTTTACTGTATTCCTTTTTATTATCATTGATTTAATCTTCAGTATTTTTCTTTACATATTTCTTATCTTGTTTACATCTATTATTAATGAATAATGGAACACTTTTAAAAGAGATAATGTAAACAAAATTAAAAATAAAGTAAAACTTGGTTTTTTATGTGTTCACAAAATAATTGATTATTTTTTTATATTTTTTATTAGGATAATATAGGGTGTAATTATTACGTTTGTATGATAATATAAACAAATATTATTTTGATATATATATATATATATACATAAAAAAAAAAAAAAAATTGTGTAGGCAGGCCACGTTTGGAATATGTAAAACAAATTGTTAGGGATGTAGGATGTAGAGGGTATACTGAAATGAAACGACTAGCACTAGATAGGGAATCTTGGAGAGCTGCATCAAACCAGTCAAATGACTGAAGACAAAAAAAAATATATATATATATATTTATGTGATTAGATATATAATTTGCTAATTATATATTTAGTATAATTTTACGTAAGTAAATATAATTTGCTTATTCGGTTAGTTTGAGTTCGAAATAGCTTATTAATTTTATTTATATTTAAAAATTAAACTTTATGATTCTTGTATTATTGTTTTTATTATTATTATTACTCCTTCTATTATAGAACTGTTATCCTCTTCCTTGTATTATTTTTTCCATAATTTCTTTATTTCTTTCTGTTCTAATCTGTTAATTTCAGTTCACTTATTATTAAATCTTATTTTTTTAAATTTATTTATTTTATATTATATTCTGTGGCTTCTCTTAAATATTTTACTATCTATACTTTCTTCCATTTCCTAATAATTTATGTAATCCTATTCTTCTTAAACTAGTTGTGCATATCTTAAACAAGTCATATCTTCTCATATCAAACCAAGCTAGGTCGTGCCTCTTTTTCTGTTAATTAGTATTAAAATACTGTACATTTCGTGCAAGGATGAGATTATAGCATGTTTTCTCCCGCCTTTAGATTAGGTTTAACCTATCCAAGCTTTGTTCGTGAGGAAAGTTTTAAAAAAACATGGCTTTACATAGCGCTTCTTCCATTTATTTGTTTATAAATACATGAATTTTATTATAGGCATTTGAAAAATAGAATTTCATTGGTGGAAATCAGTTTAAGTATTTGTACTTATTATTATTGTTGCTATTATTAATATGCCAACCTATGTGGTAGAGAGGTAGCGTCTTTTCTTTTCATCCGGAAGGTTCAGTAATCATTTTTTAAAGTTTAATCACTAACAAAAGTTTCTTTATTAGCATTTTCGTAAGCACTTCTTGGAGGAATATTGGATATTGACTGACGAGAAAAAATACACGTCTATTGATCGCATTAAAAAATAAGTATACTTAGCATTGTGTTTCTTTTTCTAAAAATATTCTTTCATTCTTTGACTACCTTCGTCTCTCGTTTTATTTGGGAAAATTTACTTCCCATTTTTTCTCCTGGTTTTTCCTGTAAACTCTTAAAATTCTTTACTTTATTTCTGTAAGTATTTCGTTCTAAAATTTCTTCTTTAATATTTAAATCCTTTAGATCTATTTCGATTTCTTGAAACAAATTCTTTTTAGTTTTTGATTTAGAAAGATAATTTAAGATTCTTTTGTTATTTGTTGTTCTCTTTTGTTATTTGTTATTCTTTATAAATGTCCGTAAAATCTTCTTTTTCATTCCTTTCTCAAATTTTTAGTATTCCTTTTGTCTTTAGATATTTTGATTATTTTTGCATTTAGTTCCTAAAATCTTTCTTAAAATTTTCGTTTCTTTTTTAGTCATCTTTTCAGCATAGATTCTTTGATCGTCTTCATCATTTCTGTATCATATAAACATTCTGATTTAATGGTTGTGTTATAGATCTAAATTTTGCGTTAAGATTTTTTTAAGGTTGTTTATGTCTCTAGCGTTATTTGTTATGTTACTTTTTCTTTTACCTTGTAGTTTTATTCACATTTCGGAACTTTTTATAGATTCTAGTACCTAGTTGTGTTGACTTTATTATTGCATCTGCTATGTTTAATTTACTGTTGATGTTTTCAGAACGTGTTTAATTAAGGAGTTTCAAGAAAACCCCTTTACATCTGTCTATTGTGATGAAATTTACTAATGGTTTCTATCTACGAAACTAATTGTAAATATAATTTGAGATAGAAAAAAAGAGATTTAGGGATTTTTTTAATATATTTTTAGTTGATAGACTTGTTCCATTTATTTTATTTGTTTTCATTTCTGAGATGGTTCTTTTCAGAGAATTAAAATATATTATTCCACCGAGATATTTAAATCTTTTCACTATTTTAATTTTAACGTAGTTACTTTCTAGAGATTTGGGTTTATTTGTATCGTACATATATTCATTTTACATTGTTTTTGTTTCTTTTTTTTGAAAATTTGTGATCCCGCGATTTTTTTAACGTTTCTATTTGAATTTTTATTATTTCAAAATTGTTTGAAATTGTTGCCAGATCATCCACCAAAGGCAAAACAATTATTTTTAGATTTTACTTATTGTAACCTAATCTTATTGTTTACTTCTCATTTAGTTACAATATTTTCCTCCATTTTTTATGACTTATCTAGAAAAAAGTTAAATTGGAGACATTCCGTTTCCTTGCCTTAAAAATTATAATTTAGAATCTTATTATTTTTGAATTTTTTAGTTTAATTTCTGTTAATTTTATTTAATTATTCTGGAATATCTGTTTAATTTTATCTACATTAAAGTTAACTACAGAGTGACTGAAAAGTAGACCCTTACAAGAACAACATATACACTGAGGCATACATGCCCAATCTTTAATAAATTGCTAAAGATTCTTATCTTTTAGTTTATTACTCCTCTGATGTTGGACAATGTTCTCCGTAAGTCGTAGTTGATCATCATTTCCTTTATTTATCTTTTGTTGCCATTCATTTAATCGCTCTTCAACTTGATATAATTCTTCTGATCTTAATTTGTGTACTTGTTCTTTAGTTTTCAAATTTTCTCTCTCTTCATATTCATTATCTTCTCTTAATCTTTTTATTCTTTCTTTGGTTTTAACATTTTCTTCCTCTTTATATTTATTATCTTCTCTTAATGTTTTTTCTTTCTTTGTTTGCAAAATTTTCTTCCTGTTTATTTTTTTTGGTTTGCAAAATTTTCGTCCTCTTTCTTCTTTCTTTGGTTTTAACATTTTCTTCCTCTCTATATTTATCATCTTAGTTTTTTGATTCTTCTGATCTCAAAAAAAAACGTTTTTTTTTAGATATATTTCTTCATGCTGTTTTTCTTTTTCCTGTAGGATTGTTTCTTTTTCATTTTTGATTATTCACCAAATAATCCAATAACAAAAACTGAATATTTTACACCGTAAGGTCGAAATTAACATTTGTAACCAGTATACAGGAGTTAACTAAACGGAATAGTTTAATTATTATTAACTTTTATTTATACGACACACCAGAAATCTAAGACTTTTGTTAATCAGCAACTCACGAAGATACAAATAATACTGATGTAGTAATACGAGTAATAACTGGACTTTTACTCTGTCCTAATATTTCATGTAAGATTATTGAATTAAATAAAATCTAATATTTCAGCAATTGTGTAACTGACCATTAAATAACTGGGGAAACATATCTCACTTTCAAATGAAGTAAGTTTAAATGAAGTGCAGAAAAAAATGTTTATATGTAATTTAATAGGCGTATAAGGAAGTCATTTGGTGTCCACATCAGATTTTTTATTCTCATTGAATAAAACTGTGTATTAAAAATTGGCTTATTTTTCTTAATGTTACTTGATCTATAAGGTTACATTTTATCATTTTTATTTGTAAATTTATGTATTAAAAAAAGCTCTTTTTAATACAGCTTTTTTTAATACATAAGGAATTTTTCAATTTTTATTACTATTATTAGTATAAATTTCTGTTATATTCGCAATACTGTTTATTTTCTCATTCATAGAAATTTAAACAAAAGGAAATAGTTTACGAAGAAAAAAATTAAAATCTTTAAGTGTAACTTTTGTGTGAAAGTCTATAAACTGTGAAATTTGAAATAGTAACTCCGTCATTGTCGATTATCGTTAGACGTAAATTACGTTAATGACACTTTTAATTATGTCTATCGCTGTTAAAACCCCACGCTTTCGTTGAAAACCTCCTATAAATTAAATCATATCTAAATACATTTTTCAACCTATTATTTCTTATTTTATGAGTCTATTTTTCCATTTGTTTTATAATATTTAATTACAAATATTTTATTTTAAGAAATTTCTGAATGAGTGGGTTGACGTATATTTAAAATAAAACGAAATTTTTTTTAGGAAAAAATGAGGAAAGATCGTGTTAACTAGAATTAGTATTACGTTTATATTTTGTGACGTATATTAATAACCTATTCTGGCTAAAAATAACCGATCTGCTGTTCAAGTTCTTGTTGAATTGATCCGGTTGTAAATTCCTTTTGCGTATAAAGTAATTAATTTATCTTTTACGTATAGATTATATGTAAAATATTATTATGCATTTTTTCCTGTGGTGGGGAATTTTTTAATTAAATTAACGATATTTATCTTTTTTTTTATAATTTATTTATTTTTCGTTTTTAATTCGTTGATTCAGCGAGTATTTATAAATTAAAAACTATACTAAAGTTTTTCTTTCTCAGTAGTCATATAATTGAAATGTACTATCTTTAAATATTTACAAATTTTGTCATTTCATAGTGTTACATTATTGATGATATATGGTTTTTCGTTTTCTATCTTGATTACATTATGTAATTATATCTTCTACACACATTAACATTTATATATTTTAATGATCGAGGATATTCTGAAATATCCGAATTTATATAAATATCAGAATTAGTTTGCTTGTTCAATTCACTTAAAATACATGGATATTCTTTAAAACGCAGGAATCATTGAGGCTGTATTATTTTTTAACTGCTATATTTCTTGAACTTTTCGATATGAATTTTGTAAAAATAACTGCATTATCGATGAGAATTAAGTCTAAGTTGAAAGCTTTCCGTCTATTTAAGCTACTTTTTTTGTGTAAAATTATTTTTTTCGAGTAAATATGACTAAATAATATCCTGTAAGAAATAATTAGTATGTGTGGTTCCTGCAAATAAAATTTTGAAATTAGGATGTTTTTATTTTACTTATAAAAATCAGATAAACTAGTTTCAAGAAATCTGAGATTTATACAATATTTTGTTGTTTCCCAATTATTTTTTAAGTACACAGCGATTTTTTTTGTAATGTATACTACGTATATATTTTATATATTAAAGTTAAAATTTGTCTGACAGTTATCTTTGCGTTTAATGTAAAACTAAGGGATTAGTAGCCCAATTTTCAATCTGTAACTATTATATAAACTTTCCTATTATCACGGGATTACTTTTATAAACGGCAAAACTTGTTTTAAAAGAACTTTCATTATGAATTTATTTTAATGAGGCAAAAATTTACGCTATAAATGTCTATTTTCTCTTAAAATATTTACCAGTAGGATATCTGCCTTAAAAAATAAAAAAATTGATTTTTTACCATTTCCTGCGTATTCAAAATGCGCTTTACCTTCAAAAAAAAAAAAAGAGTAATTGTACAAAAAATTAAATCCCGTTCCTATGTTAAGGAAATTTTTTTTTTAACCTCTATGATCAGAATTCATTTTAGCAAATGATTTCAACGGCGGAAGTAACATTTGAAATTACTACATTTGACAATTTTCTTTTTTACTTTAAAAAGAGAACTGAGGGGGATCTATACACCTTTCGAAAAAGACTATATTTATATGTTTTACTTGCAGTGGATATATATTTTAGCTATACGTTTCTAGTTATAAAAATTAAATTGTGTAGAAGTAACTAATTCGCAAAATATTTAGCCATTTCGAACGGCGGTTTTTCCCCTCATCTTGTGGTGGAAACAGTTGTTTATTATTTACGCGGTGAGGATAAATCTTAGTAAAAGATTTCACACATACATAAGTTAAAATAAATAAAATATGAATCGTACAGTACACGTTGTTTTTAGAAATTTTGGTTAAATAGTTGAATAAGTTAAAGTACAGAAAGTGCTTTATTGAAGCAAGTGTGCCCCACTGAAGCTTACGTAAAGCTACTGCATTCTTGTAATAGATTATCGAAATTTGTACTCAAATTGAATTTCTTCGTTCCTTTATTACGTTGTTATTGAAATTATAAAAACTTGAATGTAACTTAATAATGTGGTTAAAGCCGTGTGATTTAGTGTAAAGAAATTCTTAACTGTAGCGAGTGTGGAAATTGCAACTTTTTTCGTTTTAGCCACTATTGACTACGTTATTTCAACAAATTCACTTTTTCAGTTTCTTTTATCAAATCTATGATGAAGGAGATTTTTCTTATTTTTTACTCTCTTCAGGTATACTTCTTCCGTTTTTTTTTTTTGTTTTTCCTGGAAATCTGCGATGTTTTACAATTTATTTCTCAGTGATGAACATTCTTTGATATCTTCGTGTTAATCTTCAGTTGTTTCAGTTTCTCTTATCTAGTTATTATTGATTTTTAGATTTTTTAAATTTGTAAATAGCCTGTTAGGTTCGTTCTTTGTAGATGACCGTAGAAGACAATTCTGCTTTTTCTGATTACATCCTATATTTTCTCAATATTCATGTACAGTTTATTATTGTGCGTTCTATATTCTTCTCCATCTTTGATGGCTCGTAGGACCTTTTCTCATTGTTTCATTTGTCGTTTATTTATTAGAAATTTCTTGTTAAATGTCAGACCAATTTAGCTGCAAATACAGCTTCCAGACGAACGACTGTATCGTTGCTTCTTAGTTCAGCGTTCATTGATGTTGATTTTTTACTGTAGGTTTTCTTAGTTAACTGATAGACTGGTCTCATTTTATTGATTACTGATCTGATGGCTTCTTTTTCAGAAATGTTGACTTCATTTATTTTCTGTAGGTTTTTACATTTTTTAGGGGATGATTTTATTTTGAAATAGCAATTTCCTCTTCCTTTTTTTTATAAATGGTGGTAATATTGAAAACTACTATTGGATTTTTTAAAAATAGTTACGCGGTTGATAAAACTATGTTTTTAAATATTCTAAAGTTTAAAAAAGAACGTGCTTTAAAGATATAAAACTCAATTTTTTTCTAATAATTCATTCATAAGATATAACTCATCAAAGAAAAGTTGTTTCTTTCATTACGCGTACTGGTATTTAAACTGTTTTGTTATAATTTAATATTAAAAAAACACAGGTATTGTGAACTACCATACCTACAGAATTTTATTTTTAGATATTCTTTATAAATAATAAATATTCAGTCATATATAAATGACTGATATATATATATATATATATATATATATATATATATATATATGACGAACACGTCAAGTAATCGTTGACGTGTTCGAATACGTAATGTAATTATGCATAATTTATGTATAAGAAAATCATTAAATACATTTGAAATCATCTTCCAGTTTTTTATTTAATTTTATTTCTATTTAAAACCAGTTTTTGATTTACATTACAAAAATCTCTGAATAAATCAGCTACTGTGACTAATAGAAGAATTTTTATAACAATAGCATTGTTAAGAGTTTAATATTGCTAAGTGCTGACCATCATTAGTCATTTCAAGGCAAATGAAGACATTGACTTTTATTGAGTATGATTTAGTAAGTAAATACATACATTAACTGATTTAAAAAAGCAGATTCGTTTATGCATGCCTAAATAAAAAGCTTATGAATAAATATTACTTGTCTGCTTCTTAATTATTTTTGATATGAAATAAATTATTTGTTTCGCTGTGGTTTTTATATTACTATTTTCGGTGTTTTTCATATTATTTGAATCTTTCTACATTTTTTCTGTTAACAACTAATAATTTTTTGTGCTGAAATTTTTAAAAATTCGTTTGGGTTCATTAGTAAAACGTTCTGGTTTTTCAAGGCCAAACCTCAATTAAGGAGCTTTTTTGCGAATCTCTCTATCCGTCTTCCATTTTATTTAATGATAAACCTAAATATCCTCTTTACTGTCTCTTTTTTGTTAAATTACTTTCCTTCGAAATAACAATATTGCATTAAAATTTAGTGCGTTAACCTTGTTTTTCACACGTTTCTCTTTCCATAATCACCTTAATTGTAGGTTAAATCCATTTTGTTTTATTTCTTTTGCTCTTTTAAAACTTTTTCTCATTTTTAACTAATGAATTTACAGCTGCTTTGATAAAAAAATTCAAGTGACCTATTTTATTATTATTTTTTCCTGCGTCTTCATCTATGATATTTGCTTAATAAGTAAATATTATCATCGGCCACAATTACTAGAAACATAAAACGTTCCGGTTTTTAAAACCAAATATGAAATGTAATTTAATCCTTTTCTAAATCGGATATGAAAAACTGGTCATTCCAGAGCATTTCAGGTCTTCTAACCGGTGTATCTTAAAATAAGTATTTTTTTAGGGATTCCGTTCTTCTGTACATGAGTTTTCAAAAGACCTTATCCGGAGTTTGCAAAAAAAAAAACTGTCGCTGTGAGTTCATCAGAAGGGAGATTTCTGGTTTTAGTTAAGAAAGGAAGGAAATTCCACTTCTGTAACGATTTATGAAAATAATATTGATTTCGCTGTTTTGTGTACTTCATGTATTCAAAATGATTAAAACTTCAAAACTGATTTTTGGACACTAACCCATTTCCTTCATATCATTATTGTGAAACTAAAACTAGCTTTAGTTTCTCAATAATCGCTTATAATTAGTTTAATAGCTTCGCTGTTATAACGAAACTAGTTTTTTTTAATGTAAATGCGTATTTTTTCTACCGACTTTTCGAAGAAAAAGTACGGTATTACCTTTGGTCGCATGGTGGGAGCGGGGGTGAAAATGAATTTTCTTTATGTTTTGAGATAGGGGAGTACGAAAATACCATTCGATTAAATTGGGGTTCCCGTATATATAGGCCTATGTATAAAAATTTGTGGCCCGAAAATCTCCAAAACTAGTAGATCAATTTCATTGAAATTTGAATCTGTTTTAGTAGTGTACCTGAAGTTGTGCATGTGAAGATTGGTTAAGTCGTTCTTGAGTTACACTCAATTTAAGATCAAAGAAAATAACGAAAAGTCGGTATTTTTTTGGCTCTAACTTCGGTTCCCATAAACCGATACCCTTAAAAATTAATAGAGCTCTATCCCAATAGGTTTACATCACCTCACAAAGTTTCAACAAAATCAGTTAAGATTTTCGTCCGGTAGAGCGGACGAAAAAATGTTATATATACATGCATCTATATAAATTAAAAGACAATCATTGGTTTGTGTGTGCCCTAATAACTCGAAAACTTCTTAACCGATTTCGCTGAAAATTTCACAAATTATTATTTATCTCGGGAGTGTTTACATATTATTATTTCCATAATATTTAATCACCTAATTTTCTGAGGAAGTCGATATTGACACAGACAACGATCGATATAGACAATGACCATATCGGTACAGACGATATCTGTTGATATATACAACTACATTAAATTTAGTAAAAGAAGTTTTAGGTTATTTATTTATACGTTTTTTTTTTAATGATTCATATAGTAGTGAGATTGGTGAGATTTGAAGTATGGTAAACATTCCAGGAGTCATATAAAGAAAATTAGTAGTGAATTGATATTGTATAATTTATTGTTTTCGTAATACTGTCCGTTTCATTGTTTTTTTAAGTAATAGAAGTGTAAAAAAACGTAAATAGTAATATTAATATTTATATAGAAGACAAAACTTTTATAATTTACAAATAACTATGCGTCTAAAACGACAAAATATTGGTCGACACACAATTCGAGCCAAGAGAATGAGAGAATACAGAAGAAATGAAACAGAGGAAGAAATATCAGAACGAAATAGATTAAATATGTCAGTTACAGGCTACAGGATCATCTCAAGAACATGAAAATTATCGATTGCATCAATTATATGTAGCACTTGATCGTATTACATTTCAGCGTAATACCACGACGGGAAGCGCAAGTAACCATATTACGCGGGCGAAGCCGTGACGGGTCTGCTAGTATGCGTATAAACATGACCGGGTGCAGTAGCGATTTCCAATTTTTTTTTTTTTAAATCCGCTAAAAATGATATGAACCTTATTTTAGTCGACGTAATTGAATCCGAAGTTATATATATATATATATATATATATATATAATTTTTTTTTTTAAATACCATTAACTTTATTGAAGTTAACAATTTTATTAGATAAACTCATAGAATTTTGCTTATTGGATGCTATTGTAGAATTTATATAATTTTTGTACACGTCATTATCTTAAAAAAAAGTTTTGTTAAGCGAATTCAGCATCGTTAGTTTTTTTGTTATTGTTTATTTCGACACTTAACATATACATTTAATTTTAACATCTTATATCATACACTGATATATGCGGCGTCGTTTAATGTAAACTATATGTCATAGTTCTCTTACGCAAGTCCCTTGCATCATGTCTGTTTCTATTCACTTTTATTTTTAGCTAAACTTTGAGTTTTTGATACCTCCCATTTCGTTTAAGGCCAATTGTTACAATCACTTCGACCTCTCTATTTCTGCATCTTGTGTAAATCCTTCTAGCACTGTTTTAATAAGTTCTTCTTTCATGATATGTTCAAATCAGTTAACTTTCTTATTTTAAATTGTTCTTTTTAAGGTTTTATTATCCTAGTTACTTTGTTCTCTCGTGTAGTCTTCTCCAATCTCATCCACGTTTACCGATTATAGTACTCTAAAAAATGTTTCCTCAAGTCTAATCTTATTAGGTAAACTATTTCTTTCTATTAAACAAATCCTTAGTCATTCTATACTAACCTAAATTCCATTTTTAATTTTTTCAATATTTTGCTAAATTGGTTAAGTATCCATACTCTTTTACTTGTTCAGTTATTCGTTGGTTTATTGTCTCTCTAACTGTTACTATCCGTTTAATTGATCATGTATATTTTGTCAAAATTCTTCCTAGAAATGAACCGTCAGATAATATACTTACATATAGTCAAAAGATTCGTCAAATTTTCATTAGTAACTTTTTCTAATGTCTGTTAAACATTAATCAACTTTTTCTGGATCTAAATCTGAATCTAAAAATAATTTCAGAAACTATTGTAGTTTACTTTCTATGTCTTTATAATGAGATAATAAATCGATTAGATTTTTCGTTATATTGGGAATCTTTCATTCAAAACCACCTAATTTCAGGAGATATTCAGCTGAACAAATTACTTCTCCTTAACTCTAACCATTACAGGCATTGACTGTGTAATGAAAATTATTATTCCCATAAAAATCATTCTGAATGGTGCTTCTTGTATCCTTGATGCTCCCCAAGTAATGCAGCCATAATAAATACTGGAAAAGGTAAGTAAAGCACCATATTTATGTAGACATTCCGTTTAAAAACATGTCTTGCACACATTTCCTCTACCATTTTCTGTTTTGTAAATATGTTTTGTATGTTATAGTAAAAGTTTTCTTTGGTATGCTATAAACTGTTAGGTTTCATTTAAATTCCTAGTTTAGGTATCTTTACCATAAGTTTTTTTTTAATACTAACCTTATTTGGTGATTTAACTCTTCTTAATAATTACGGTTTATAAATTAGCATAGGGAAGATCTGGTATGTGGCATAAGGTCGCACGAACAAAAAAAAAATTGGAACAAAAAAAGTTTTCATTTTTAACTTAAAACCGTTCAAATGTTCTATTAAACTTTTAATCTAATTAAGAGTTTGATAAAAAAAAATAATAATTCTTTACCAAAGTATGAAACATATTTTTTTCGGTGTTGTCCGTCAGAGTAACGAGATATTGAATAATTATTACTCCATCTACCATTCATCTACGTGGTTGTATTACGTATAGTCAAGTTTATGAATCCTGCTTGAGTATGGATCATCTTTACTAACTATCATCATCTTTCAATCATCTTTTAAAACTTGTATATAGGATCTGTTATTATAATAAACCAGTTACTGTTAAGTGGTTTAGAAAAACGTTATTTGTGTAACGTCAGCTGACTTGTTCTATCCTGTCTCCTAATCTCTTATTCATTATTTTTAGTTATTTAACTGACGTGGTTTCAGATTGATTTAATAGTTGGACTTAAAACGAAAGTGAGTCACTAATCACACCTGTAACTATATAGGCGCGATCGCGTGATTGGTGACTCACTGTAACCGGTTTTTATCTACAGATGTGAGTTCCAGACGAACACACTTATTTAGTGATATAATTTTTCCCCTTTCAATTTTATTAATTTATTGTAATAACAAATGATTGTTATAAAAAAATAAGTTTAAAGGCAATTTATAATCTTATATAAAGTGATATTAATGAAAATCGTTGAATTAAATCGTTTATTTATATAAAATAAACGTGTTTATTTAGTTGAAGGAAGTATAGAGAGTAAAAACAGTTGGTTGAAGTAAAAAATGAAATTCTGGGATAAAGGAACTGATATAACATAACGATTGATAATTAATATACTTACGTAATGAAGTCTTCTTATCTTTTTATTGTAATACCAGATTTTTGCGATTTTAGTTTACCGGCTTGAAACTTTATTTGAAGAAAATAAGAAAAAAATATTCTAAATAAATTAAATTTCAGTGAATTCAAACATTTAGTGACGTAATTATTTACGTATTACAAAAACATGTGTGTGTCGGTCAGTGAGAGCCATAACAATTACTGGTAGCCAACTTGAAATATTACATGAATCATTCTCGAAGATGGAAATTCTTTAATTAAAAAGTATTATACCATTCCGCACACATTCTCAATGTAGATACGAGGGGGGTCCAGAAATAACGGGAATTTTATTATAATGGAGTTAACGTTGTAGTTCTCACTATTGTCGCTGGAAGAGACTAGGCGGAACCATTCCGAGTCACTATGTGAGGTGACGCCATCCCAAGAGATCCTATGGAAGCGCAATGACGCAATTTTTTTCAGATTTCGGCGAAAACGTGTTGGATGAAAAATTATTAGCAACGCGCAGCCGCCAAGTTTTGTTTCCTTTTAAGTAAATACTTAAAATGATTCAGAAACCGTTTAATTTACGATAAACGTAACACATGTTTGCAAGTGGTTTTCAAGCTCCAAACTAGACAAAATTCGATGAGTCAATTATTTTCCCTGGAAGTTTTCAAAAGATTGCGTGTTCTTGTACGAAAAAAACCTCTACTTTATGATTTCGTCCCCGCCCAGAACTCGCTCACTGTGGAGCAGTCTCTTGACAAGAAACGCCCCATCACTGTATTCGCCCGATCTTAATCTTTGCGACCTCTTTTTATTTCCAAGGATGAAAAGGGACCTCAAAGGAAAGCGATTTGAAGGGGTGAAACAGAAAACAGCCGGTGCCTTGAAAAGCATAACAAGTGAAGAGTTTAAACTATTATTTTGAGAAATGAAAAAAACGAGGCAGGTGTATTAGATGTAGTAGAGAGTACGTTGAAAATAATTGAATTTACAAAATGTAAAAAAGATATGCGATTTTTACAAAAATAATTCCTGTTAGTTTTTACCTGTAAGTCCTTCAATCTCACTACCAAATTAACTAAACTGGTAGATTTTGTACCCACAAAATTTTAACGTCCTCCTTCAACATCATATTTCAAAGGTCTCTATCAGTTTCCTTTATAGAATTCCAATTTTCCATATTTAATTTTATAAATATGTTCGGTGCACATAAATATTTTCAAGAATTTCTTTCTAATTCTTAAATTTATTGTTGGTACTCACAAATTTCTGCATCAAAATTCTCGTTGCTTATGGCAGTCTGATTTTAATGTCTGCATTACTTGGTAAATCCTTTGTAATTTTACTACTTAAAATTATCAAAATTCCCCGTTTCTGACTATTGTATTCCCCTATAGTAATATTTAATTACCATTTCTTACTTTTTATCATAAATTTATTATCTTTTTTTGTCTTCAGACTAAGTCTTTTCTTAGAAATAGGTCAGTGCCAAAGTATTTCTTTTTTGCTTTCAACCAAAAGAACAATGTCGTCAGTAAATCCTAACAATTTTACTGTTCTCATTGGAGTAGTTGGAGTTAGTTTCTCAAAAGTTTCCTTCAATTTTTGGTTTCCTTCTTCCTTGTTTGGGTTGAAAAATAATGGTGACAGATTCTTGCCTTATTCCTTTCTGTGTTAGAATTTTCCTTTCTTCATATCGTACGGTTATAAATGCTACCTAATTTTAGTACAAATTATAAATATATATCTCTCTTTATATTTAAGTCCAACTTTATTTTTTTAATTTTGAACGTTTTATTCCATTATTCCTTATCAAATGCTTTTTTTCAGATCTATAAAATCTAATGTACATGGCCTAAAACATAATTATAAAATTAATTTGAGAACTAGTAATGGTCTCTGTTAAACTCATATTGTTTTTGAAACGAATTACTTTCTTCATTTAACACACTTTCTACCACACAATTTAAATATAATCTCTTGTAATAAAATCAGTAAATCCACTGCTAGAAATCTTCCATTACAATAAGATACCATAGATATCATCGTTGTTCCTAAGGATGAACCTAATGGAAAGTTTTTTTCTCTTTTCAGGAAGATGTAAAAAAAGATAATGTTTAGTAATTTGAAATAAAATCATTTTGGGAAGGTCTTAAATTTATTTTAAAAAGTTGTTTTCTTCCAAGATATCTTTCTGAAAACCGAGTTGACGGTTTAAGTATTCGAAGACCTTTGATTCTAAAGTACAGACTTCGTCTGTACACTTGAAGATAAATTGAACGCTATCAACTGATAGTTGTAGATCGACATCTACGGAATTCCTTCCAGAAAGAAAAACTTTTTTAGGGTATAATTTCTTGTAGCTAACTCTTTCTTTGACACTAGTTTCCATTTTACCCAAGTTTATCCCAATTTTCTCCACTAGAATCATCACATATATGTTGACGGTTCAATTTATTAAGAACATCAAACTTATCGTTTAGGATTTGGTTTGAGGAATCCATAAAAGTATTTTGGCACTGATAATTTCAAACATAACCGTTCAGTTTTGGTTAAATATGTAATTTCGAAGGGTTGTTAATTCTGTAAGATGAATTGGTTGTCTGTGTATTGTCAGTGTATGTCAATACTATTGTCTGTATATACTGTCAGTCAGATTCTGGAACTAATTAATATAATTTAATTCGATGTATAGATTTAATTTAATAAAGGTGCAATAAAAGTCCATGTTACTGAAATACATTAGGTAAAATCACTCTATCTGATTTTTAGCAATTTACCTTTCAGTTTATTCTTAGATTTCAGAATAGTTGTGTTTGATTACACTAAATTTCAGTAATATTTCACATTTTTTGTGTTAATTTTATGGAAATTATGTAGTGTAATATTAACATTTATTCATATAACTAATCATAAATATTTTATCTATTTTTTAATGCGTCATAGTTTTTTTAATTTTTGCTAAAAGCAATATTTCCATGTTGTGAAAAAGAAAAATTTAGTGCAACATCATTATTAGTCATTAGATATTGCTCGTCACATGTATATTTATATTCATATATATTATAATTTATTACACACTTATCTATTTTATGTTAATTACTAGTTATATTTACTAGTATTTGTAAAATGTTTCGCATTTATATATATATATATATATATATGTAGTAGTTTCTGTGAGTTTGTTACGCTTTCACGCAAAAGTTACTTAACTGACTGAGCTGAAATTTTGAATGATTATAAGTTTTTATATCTGGAGAGAACATAGAACTATTGCAGTTACGAAATGTTTCAACGTTTCAAGATGGAGGTCATTTTAACAACCGATATTCAGCTTTACTATGGCCTGATCAAATCGAATTCAGAAATCACTTGCAATATTTGAAATTAAATTTTCTGCAAAAAACAGGTTCTTATTCGATGTATCTTTCGGTTATCTAGAAAATTAGCTTCAACGGTGCGACGGTGTACGGCGTACATTCCTTTAGACTTGTCCTTCACTTTTACCCGCCTCAAGTTTCCATTTTTTTTTTTTTTTAACCTCCGGGACCACCGTTAGGTAATACCTCAGAGGATGAGATGAATGACAATTTTTGTTGCGTGTGAAAATGCTATGCCTGACCGGGATTCCAACCCGGGACCTCCGGATGAAAGGCATAGATGCTACCACTCGCTCCACGGAGACCGGCCAAGTTTCCATTTGAAATTGCTTTTTCGATAACAATAAAGTCACAAGGGCAAACGCTTCAAGCGGCTGGCCTCTACTTGGAGAGTCAATTCTTCCTGCATGGGCAGCTGTACGTGATTTATTCTAGAATTTCTTTGGGAACAATCTCTATAAATAAATTCCAAAGGTAAAAGCTGTAAATACAAGTCCATTCTTTAAATTTATGTTCTTCACCGACTGTTTCGCAAAAAAAATTAAAAACATAAAGTGGAAAAAAAGAAGAGAAACGAAGTACGGTCACCTACTAATGGTATTTGTCGGCTAACGCTAAGAACCGGGAAAAATACATTTTTACTGGTACGATTTACGGATAACCGGTTATAGATGGTTCCCCGTCCGAGTAACCAAAGTTACTATTTTTAAAATAGCGGCCGACATTTTTTAAAACTCGTATACTTCAGAAAGTTTCGAGTTCTTTGTTTGACCGAATTGTTGCTCTGAAGAAGTCTTTGCAAACTAAACAGGCTTTAATTAATTGTTATTTATCAGTAATATTCTCACAAGTATGAGCATAATAAACACAGTGGGGTTCTAGCCTGATTGTGTGTGTGTGTGTGTGTGTGTGTGTGTATATATATATATATATATATATATGTACACACACACAAAGAAAGAACATTTTTAATTAAATTATTTTTTAAAGTATACAATGCAATCCATTGTATACTCACACTGTTTTCTTTTTAAAATTACTTTCACATTTATCTGGATTGATTTACGTTTAGAATTTTCTAATTCTTGAATAGGTAAATAACCTTGAAAGAATTTAAGATTGTTTGATGTTGATAATATAAATATAAAAATAGATTTTAAATAATAGAAGTGAAAGTACAATATTAGGTATTTTGTTGTAAATAATATTTGTATTCTGACCTAAAGGATGTGCATATACAGTATAGTAATTACAATGTTCTATTAAAAGAAAGATATTTTAGAAATTAACGTTAAAGTTTAATGAAATCTAATGACCTTGTTTGAAAACTAAACCGGAAATTTAGTGGCGTAAACCTAGTGATAATGTTTAGTATAATATAATTTGAAACAGCTTATTTTTTATGAACTTTTTAAAATATTTCTACGTTTTACAAAAAGTATTTTATTAAATAAAATTTTTAAATTACGTGTTTTTTATATTTCAGCGTGTGAGCAGACTGACACGGTTACGTGAAAAGATATAGTTTTTACTTTCTCATACAGTCTTCCAAGTATGTGTCTTCTGTAGAGAAAGTACTGTTGCATTTGACGTCCTTTTTAAAAAACGTTTAGAATATTCCATTAATTTCCTAATCTTTTCGACTTTCCTTAAAATTCTTGTTTTTTCTTGTGATTTTAATTTTACTTTATTGTTCGTAAACTCTACTATTAAACTTGTTAGGTATGTATAGTTCTGCTGCTTCACAGAATATGTGTTAATTAAATAATCGATCGATCGTATCCATTAAAGTATGGAATAAATTTTATTCATAAACTTTCTTTTCTTATTAAATTTCATTCATTTCTGAATCCAAGAAAACAAAACTTTTAATTGTACACTCACGATTATTTTTTTAATTGGATGGCAACAAGATTTTAGCTAATTTAAAAAAAAGTATCATTACATTAACTAAAAATTTGATTTAGGAATATTTTTCTTTGAATGAATAAAAAAATTCCTTTTTTCACACCTCGATATTCAGAAGGATTTTAAAAACTGTTATACTCTTTATTTCAATAGGCAATTGGCAATCGAAATAAAGAGTATATAGATAAATTAACTATATATATAGATAATTAGTAATAGGTATATAGAGTATTTAAATAACTAGTAATAGTACATGTAACTAATACTACTACTATAGGTACTGGTATAGGAAACTAGTATTAGGTATATAAATAATTGCCGGCCTCCGTGGCACGAGTGGTAGCGTCTCGGCTTTTCATCCGGAGGTCCTGGGTTCGAATCCCGGTTAGGCATGGCATTTTTCATACACGCTACAAAACATTCATCTCATCCTCTGCGGAATTAATTGCTTGACTGCGGACCCGGAGGTAAAAAAAAAAGAAAAAAATAGGTATTTATAATTAGTATTAAATAAAAGTATAGGTTATTAAAATAAAGAGTATATAGAGTTTATTTCAAAAGGTAATCTTTAAAAGTGTTCATATTTTTCAAAATTTGAAAATCTCTATATTTTTAAGTAAAGAACTGATTTTTGTGGTTATTTACAAAAAAAAAATATGTTTATTCCTCCCTTCTTGCTTTTACTTGGCTAATACTCTAAAACTATTGATTCCTTAGATCGTGCTTCGAACTCGTTGATTTTTAAAAGAGTTAATAAAATTGAAAATCTGTACCAATTTTCATCACTTCTTCACTCTTTTTATTAAAATAATTAAAGGGGGGTTTTTTATAGAACTATTTATGAAGTAACGAATATCTTTATATAGCAACATACAATATCGTTATATAGCAGCATACTCTACAGCTAAGTTGATTTAACGTTAACGACCATAGCCGTTAAAGTATTTCCCAAAAGGATAGAGTTTAATGGTTTAATATTTATCCTGTTGGGAGCTTTTAAAAAAAAAGTCTACCTCGCTTTATTTATGTATTACATGATCGTTCCCCTAAATGGAACTTCAGATTAAGTTTTTACTAGGAATCAAATTTTAATCTAATCTTACAACACCTTCAGATAGCTCTTTCTATGCTATTTTGACGTTTTTACTTTCCCGGCGAATATAGCTAGAATTAAAGGAGAAAGTACGTGGTGATCATGTCAAAAATGGGGTATCGGTTTTCTTTACAATCTTTACGCTTTAGGAACCAACTAGTTCATGTAGATCAACAGAAATATATGTACGTATGTGTATCGCACTCCTTTTAGCCTTATATTTCAGGATAAGCCGAACCGATTTTCTTCAAATTTGGCTGAAATATTTCTTCTGTACATGGCGCATTGATCATAATAATTTTTTTTCAAAATTTGTTAAGGGGTTGGGGGACATCACGAAAAACCCAATTTCGATTTTTTTCAGAGTTATTTTAGAGAAAACTTTATATTAAAGCTGATTTATTGTCTACAATACAATATAAAAAATTCAAAGAAATGTTTTTTCCACCTATTAAAATTAGAATATATGTTTTTTGTTCTTTTGTTCTATCTTCCTTTGGTTTAAATATTTTTCTACAACGTTTTTAAATTTTATACTTCATAGATACCAAGAAATGTCTACATTATTTTTTTTATTATAGACCTTACCTTGGATTTAAAATGTAAAAAGGTTTTTTAGAAACTTTCATTTTTCTTATTTTAGCCACAGTTGAAGGAATTTTAGATTTGGAGAAACTTTACTTATGCAGATTTATTAAGCTTAACCTATATATGAATATTTTTAGATATTTTTTTCTTAAAATTTATTTCCCACCTCTAAAAAATATGTTTTTTTGTTTTTTTTTGGCTCTAACTCTTTTATTATTATTATTTTTTTTTTTTGTTTGTCTTTCTTCATCATTTAAAGGGCTAATAAAGTTAAAATAGATTTGACACCTATATTCCAGAACCAAAATGAGAAGCATTTTTTTCATTTCTTTCATAAAAGTTACTTAATACACTTAAACACTTAAATGATGGCCACCTGGCCATCATTTAAGTGTTTTTCTTACCATGATATAATATAGGGAGAACCAGTGTTCACTCATATCTCGACTCACCGTTAAGGGTTAATTTTGGGTGAAGTCTCATTAGGTATGACTTGATTTTCCGATTATTTTAAGTCATTGCCTACCCCCTAGTAGATCAATTAGGACCTGAGTTATTGAATTTTTACGTTTTCAGCATTTTTCTTACCGTTTTATAATACAGGGAAGATTTTCTTTTAAAATTAGAGTAATGATATAATTCTTTTTAATCTGTTAAGATCGCTTTTACATATTCATACATTATTTAATAGTTATCTTATACGATATAGCCTACATTTTTTTTCTTTGTTAACAAGATATGAATATTAAAAATTAAAAAAAAAAAAGACTGCCAAAAAAGACATTGCTGATTAATGTGGAGGATAATTACTAATAAAGGATAATTAAAGAGCCTGCGGGTGACAGTTTTGTATATAGTATATTTTTTAAATTTATTTAAACATATATATATACATACATACATACACACTCCCGGTAAGGTAAGGATTTCAACGCGGGTCGTACATCTAATATCTCGATTATAATAATAACATACACCTAAATACACTGCACACCTTTTTGGACAGTTGTGTAATAACCTTGATCTGTTAGATCGAGAGTGTACCTTATGCATGCAAGTGTTAGGCTTCAACCTACTAACAAATACCCGTTTAAATTTTGAAAATCCGACGATTTTTTGCAGAGATATTATAAGAGCACCCCTTTGCACTTCCCAAAACTGCGTCTCAGGAACAACCCGTTGGTTACCAGTTGATGGTGATGATTGGTCTAGCCTCGTACGAAGTATTCGCATCACCTCACCACTCTGGTCTCACATGCAGTCTCCACGGGAAGCCCAATATTGTTAAACAGAAAATTTTCAAATCTATTTATTATTATTGTAATATTACTCAATTCGATTGATCCGAAATACTCAGTTCAAACCCAGCTCACAGTTTATTAAATCAGTACATTAAAGTTTGCACTTCATCCGGGCAAATCTTCATATACGAGTATATTTATATAGCCTATGAAACTCTCGGTAACGTAAGGATTGCAACGCAGGGTTATACATCTAAATCGGTTCAGCCGTTGAGTAGCTACGGTGGAAAAAACATACATACGTACATACATACTCTACATCCTAAATACATTACACTCCTTTTTGGACAGTCGTGTAATAATTACAATAATAGTAATTCAAAATGAACGGCTGTATACGTGAAATGCATTGATTTTTTTACTTAAAAAGTATGCACCCAAAAATCAAAGGTCATATTTCAGTATGAGACCACCGTGCCTCCAAGATCCCATGATGGGTAAAAGGTTCTAAATGGAAAGGGTTGTGTTGTGATTTATCTTCTTTTTAAAGCGCAATGAAAAACAAAAGTTTCGATTTAAAAATTATCGGCCTGTAACAATCCTAACTGAAATAGCGGCAATTTAATATATATCACAAGTAGTTTCAAAAAGTAACGAACGGTACACCCCAAGTAATGGTCTCATGTCGAAAAATCGATCGTCTCAAGGTTGGAAAATTTGCTTAAATATTATTTTTCATTATTTAATCAGTTATTTAAAAGGTTGACCATTTTTGAAACCAAAAATATAAATGACCTTTATTTTGGTTAGAGTTGTTGTAGCGAGTTTTTTTAGATTAAATTATTTGTTTTTCAATCCTCTTTAAAATCTTATGTCAAAACCATACTCTTTCCATTTGATCTTTTTTGAGTTGTTCCCATGGAGGTCCACTGATTGCTAGGAGCATGATATCTCAAACTGAAAAATTATGTCGTTTCGAGATAAGATTATTTGCTAACTTTCATTTGTCTGTTTTTAACAATTAAAAAGTTATTTAAGGTGGACAGAAAGGAACAGTAAATAATAATATTTTTATATATTTAAGGTGATACACCTTGTGAATCAATTAAAACTCGTTTTAAAAGTAAAAAAAAAAAAAAAAAAAGGTTTAAAAATAGTCAGTTGCTAACGGAAGGAAGTCAATAGACCTAACATACCTAACTAACCTAACATTTCTTCTCGCTAACCTAATATATAATAAATAGGCTGTTTTGTGATTGGTCTGGAATTCTAATTCTTATTGTTAATGAACTACTTATACTGTCTAGATGTAATATTTATATGATTTCTTTAGAGGTTAGAGTTTTTATGATTTTTGTTTTCCTTCTTTTTAATTTAAACAAAATGCATATAACAAAGCTGACAAGATAGTTTTAATAATTTCGCATTGGTCTTACATAGTGGAAAAATATTACATGAAAAAGTTACTTAAGATTTATTTTTTGTGGTGGGGGTAATTTATGATGAAGTTTTATTGTAAAATTTAATCATTATATGTTTAAATAAACCAAAAAACGTTTTAAAAATTAAATAAATCGGCAAGTTTTTTTATTTATTTCTCTTTCCCCACCTCCAAAATCACCTTCCAAGAAATTTGTTTCATTTTTTTACGTTTACTATGCTAAATTAAAAAACTAAACAAAAATTCCACTAAACTGAAAAGTGTACAACTAATAAAAAATCACCTAAGTTTTTTTTTGGGTGGGGATGAATATGATGAAATTTTATGGTAATATTATTATTAAAAGTTTAAATAATAAACATGTTTATGTACACATGTACTAAATTTATATAAAGTGGGCTTATGTTTGCATAATTTTGAGAAAATTGACCTCTTAAACTTTTAATAATATTAAAAGTTTAATTAAACTAAAAAAAATACTTTTATAAATTTAAAAAAAATTATATTTTAAACTTTCACCGGCTCCCCACCTTCAATATTGGCCCAAAAATATTTTTTCGGATCATTTGCACTATGAAGATATAAAAAAATCGGTGTAAAAATATGCAATAAATAAAAAAATTGCTTTCTTTTAAATTTTTGGGGAAAGAGAAGTTTTGGGATAAAATCTTTTTAGAAATTGTAAGATACTATATACCAAATTGTACTGTAATTGTACGTACGAACATTCCTCCCCAATTTTTTGTTTTTACGGATACCGGGGTCATGAAAAGTCGAAAATGGAAAAAAATCCATACCCATGTTTTTGACCTATTACCATATTTTCCTTCTTGACGCATAGCTTTAGAGCTATGATGCCAGTAAAGTAAAAATGGAATCAGAATTTATCATATAATTTCTGGATATAATATTGAGTAAATTCCATTCTGTTTTAATGAATATCAATTCATGTTTATATAATCGATTAATTTTTTCTTGGATGAATTGTGAAATTCTCTTTAAAAAATGTAATAGTTCAGTGATACTGAAAAAAATTGCTTATACAGAATCAACTTATACGACGAGATTTCAACGACACATTAAAAAAAAATTGGTGTGGGTGTGTGTGTGTGTGTGTGTGTGTGTGTGTGTGTATCATACATTCTGTTTATTTAGAAATAGTTTTCTCTGTTTTAGAAATACACTTTTCAAATTTTATTTAAATATCTTAAACAGAATTCTGTGGATTCAAATATTACTTACATTAACGTTAAAAATAATGAAAATAAATAAAATTAATTATATTTACTTGTCAATAATTTAAATACTATTAGTTTTTTTTATTTGTCTTCCTTGTATGAAGTAAAGAAAGTATTCTGATCACCAAACATTTAGGTTTCAGACTTCAACGAAAATATCCATTTTGACCATCCCTAAATCCATTTTGATTAGTTTCGGCGTGACGTCTACATTCATTTGCGTCTCACATAACTCAAAAACGATTAGCCGTAGGTATTGAAATATTGGATTTAGGACTGTTTTAACATCTGGTTGTGTACCTCTACTTTTGATTGCAATCGATTGAACCAAAAGTGTCAAAAAAAGCCCAAAATCCAAAACATTTGGATTTTTTACTTTTTCTTAACTGTAGTCATAAGCCCTTATTGAGAGCTTTTCAACGAAATATCACAAGTGGTACTTATTTTCAATGGTTCCAGAGTTGTAGCCAAATAAAACTTTAATTAATGAAATATTTGGCTCTTAGGGGAAGGCACATCGGTTCGAATTCGACTTCATCTCCTTTTTTTTAAATTTAAATATATTGATTTATTAATAATTATTTACCTGTGGTTGTAAAAAAATTTGAAATAATTCAATAACAATAATAATAAAAAAATATCAGAAATTATTAATGAAGTAAAATTGTATGTACTTTTCATTAAAAAAAAAAGAAAAGTATTTATGTAATTTAATAGGCGTACAAGGAAGTTATATGGTGTCAGATTTTTTTACTAGATGAGAGAATATGTGTTAAGAACCGGAATGTGTTTTACCAGGTGTGGGAATGGTAACATAGCCTGTAACGAGGACGTTGACATTGACGGATCTGCATTTTATTAGCGTTTATAACTCACATTTGCAAACGTTGCTTTTATGTGTTTACCTGTTTAATCTTCTTCAGAGAATCACTAAATCCAATCGTAATAAAAATAAAATAAATCTAATTTATATTAGTCAGTTCTTGACAGATGTTAGTTCGATGATAGAGGGATTTGCTGTACATGAATAGTTAGTATATTATGGTATACGAACGTATTGCTGATTTACGACTGCTCAAACTACTCTTCGACAAACTTTTACCTATGTAAATATAATTCATAAATATAAATAACGGGTAATATCTGTGAGAAAATAATTCTATGCGTTGGCTCTGAAGGTCAGCTTATTGCTAAATAACTCCACACGTTTGATGGATATAGATGCACAGACAGGCGTAAATTTGAACCATAAACAGATACACAATTTGAAAAGATGTAACTTGCTTTTTCTTCTTTTAATCATCATTTTTTTAAAGATTTTTTTTTTATTTACTTCATATAACTGTAAAAATAATCCAAATCTCTCTCACTCTCTCTTTGTTTGTGTCTTTGTCTGTATTTGTATTTATTCTTATGCTCTTTATTTTCTTCTTTTATTTCCTTATCAGTTATAATCACAAAAAATAAATCGAACATCTTACATCTGTCGGATTCGAATTATGTACGGTATCAAAATATTTCATCCTAATCGAAATTGAACTAACCAACAGCTTCTAAGTTCAATTTACTGTAAGGAATTTATATTGTTCAAATTCAGTTTTTAAAAGTACCATTAATTGAATTCCAAAGACCAGAATATAAAAAGGGATTTTAAAATCAATTCTGTTATTTCTGATTTTTAGGTATTTATGAAAAAAATAATGTTAAATATTACTTTAAATAAATTTGACATTATCAGTCCAATATTTTCACGTGTAGAATTATAAAAATATTTAGTAGTGTTTATTGTAATTATTTATTAGGAATATTAATTGTTGTTTACACAAAAGTCACCACTTAATTGTTTCATTATAAATGACTTGATTTATTATTAACTAGCAGACCCGGCAATGCTTCGCTGCTGCTAGATTTTAGTATATATATATATATATATATATACATAGATTAAATGAACGCAATTGAAAGTTTGATAAAACATTAACAAACTGAACATTACGGAACTCCACAAAATTTAACTTTTTCCTTTTACCCTTTTATTCCTTTTACCCTTTCCCCTTTTCCCATTTACAGTATTACATTTCCCCCTTCCACACTCTTCTTCCCCAATTCTCTTTCCCCAATTTCCCTTTCCTCTTTCCCCATTTATTTTTCCCTTTCCCCTTTACAGTTGTTTTCCCCGGTTTTCCCCTTTTTATTTTTCCATTTCCCCCTTCTTCCCTTGTGCCTTTTTCGATTTTTTTCCTTTCCCGATTCATCCCTATTTCCCTTTTCCGATTTTTCCCTTTCTCCCTTTTTCCCCGCACTTAAATCAGTCCAGTAGTTTTTTAGTCTATAGCGGACACGCATATCGGAAACGTTGAAATGGAATTGTAAAATGTTTAGTATAGCGTGTGTTGCTTTTACGTCCAACAGATAGCGCTGTTTTTTTTTATTAAAATAAAAACATGTTTTTACCTGTCCAGGTGTGACATCTTCAGTATATAAATAGTAGGTATTTCAGTGGTCGTCCAGAAGGGAGGGCTGCTGCATCTTGATGACACTTGTGGGACCCCGAAGGGAAGCCCTATAGGAGGGCAAGACAGGGGGGCAGACGACTGCCACGGCACACCGGAGTGACTGTGTTAAAGCTTAACGGCGAGGACCAGTTGCTCCGTGTGTGTTTAATAAGATTAAAAAAAAAAAAAAAAAATAGTAGGTATTTAAAAACACGCGCGTATTCGAATGCAACATTGTTTCAAAATTTTAAAGCAATCTGTAAAGAACTTACGGAGATTTAAGATTTTGAACAAACGAACATTTACATTTTTATTTATATAGACTAGAAACGTAATTATGTTACTTGTTTTAAAAACTTTCTGCTATGCATAATTTTTACTGTTATTATTGTGAAATATATATATATGTGTGTGTGTGTGTGTGTGTGTGTGTATGTGTGTGTGTGTGTGTGTGTGTGTGTGTGTGTGTGTGTGTGTGTGTGTGTGTGTGTGTGTGTGTGTGTGTGTGTGTGTGTGTGTGTGTGTGTGTGTGTGTGTGTGTGTGTGTGTGTGTGTGTGTGTGTGTGTGTGTGTGTAATATTATGATATGATACATTTAATAAGTTCGTGCAGTTTATTTTGTTTATTAATCAGAAATTAAACTAAATAAAAATTAACAATTCAGTAAAATATATGTTTTATATGATAAATAAAAATGTTAGTTATTGCTGTAATTTTGGTAATGTAAGGCGTATAAAAATTATTTTGTATGTTGTGGAGTGATAGCATCTATTGTCTTTCATTTGGAAAGTGTTTTGTTCGAATCCCGGTCAGGAAAAGCGGTTTTCGCAAGCTACAAAATTAATTTCTTATCTCAAAAAAACCGAGTAGATTTACTGTAATTGGTACTCCTGTTGTTACGGAGAGAGAGAGAGAGAGAGAGTGAGAGAGAGAAAATAAGGTATACTTTAAACGTATACATGAAGTATAATTTAACGGAACCAGTGCTTCTCCATCGTCTATATAAACGGTTAGCTTTGTCGATTAATACATTGAATTAAGAATATTATTAATGTAATTTTTCATGTAACGCAGTATTAATTGTTGTTTTCAGAAACGTGTTACGACTTAATTGTTTCATTTTAAATGACTTGATTTATTTTATTTTTAATTGTAGAACTACAATTCAAATAACTTTTAAATTACGATTTCAAGTTGAATGATATTTGTTTTTCTTTTGTCTCGTAATGTTCTGTGGAATTCTAAATAATATTCATTTAATGTAGGTAAATACAAATTTAAGGAATAATATATTACGTAAAATTTTCTAATTCAATTGTTAACATATAGGGTACTTACTGTACATAGTGATTTTATAAAATTTTACTTTATCCCTTCCATATTTTAGTATCATCCAATAGTTTATCTGTATTCAATTAGTTTATTTGCTGATGTATTTTTAACTAGTTAAGAGTTCTATTTTAAGTTTTTTTGTTGCAAATTGAAAAAAATCGTGTATCTGTAATTAGATAGACCATTTTTTTTTTAGTCTATGACATTTTTGTTAATTAATTTAGAACTATTTAACATTAGGTTGTTGTTTTAATATTTTTTTTCAATTTTTTCCTTTTATAGTATTGTCTTTTGTCATTTTTCAGAGAATTGTTTACTTCTTTTGTCTATTTTCTACTAATTATAATTTTTTTCTTAGTTTTATTTTATTTGTTATTATTATTATTTAATGAATAATTTGTAAACATAATTTTTATCCTTTTATAAGTCTGTACTCTGTTTTTTTCTTTTTTTTAATAACAAAATTTATTTTACGCTTTATAAGATGTTATGATTTGTAACTAAAGGTTAAACATGTACCTCTGTTGTAATAAAACTAAACAAAAACAAATTTTAATTTTGTAGAATGTAATTTGATTTTATAGTTTATTTATTTTAAATCTATAAATTTTTATTCTTTTAAAATTGTTAAATTTACTAATGTGGAAAGATAAATTCAAATTTTCTTGTCGTTATATAAATTTTTGATAGAAATCTATAAGGCAGAGACTTACAGATATTTCCAAAGAGTATAAAATGTGGGTACTGTAGTTGATTAATGATATTTATATACGGAGAATTCACAGTTAATAACTCATGAAGAAAAGGGTACGGAAAAAAGAAAATAAATAAAAAGTGAATTTACAAGATAAATCATTGACCAAAAACAAAAGAAGGTGAACAGCTACTCAAATAGGTTATTGCTTACGTATTGGATGAACGTTGATAAGTTGCCAGAAAAAGTACGAAAATGGATATAAGTTCTATAGTAGCAAAAACGAGAAGGCCAAGGAAAAGCCGTTATCTTGAAATTTGTTTAACCATATAGGAAAACGACTGAATGAAGGTAGCGATGAAGATAAAAAAGTGTCTATTTTGTACAAGATGAATGGTAAATAATTACTGCTAAATAGTTATGTAAAAATTCCGAGGAGAAATATTCTTGGATAATTTTATTTACTACGTATAGTATTTGTATTTTTAATCATTTATTTTATTACATATATGTACAGATGGATATACTAAGGAATATAACTGGTTTGGCAATGAATGAATTGATGCACTCATTAAAAAGGGAGCGTCTTTTCCATATATAGCTCTTGAACTTGTTTATGGCATTAATAGAACCTTAGTTCTAAGTTAACTTATAACGAAGTTACTTGTAATTGATATTAATACTTCTAAAATCTGGAGACGACGCTAATTTAGTAATAGATCTTTTTTCCATTTTTTGGTCATATTTTGAATAGGAAATGTTCAAACGGTTGGTATTATGTTTTTCTTATTGGGAATGAATAATTACGTATGTATCTGCGTAATAGATTATTTACGTATCCAAAAAATCAGCGTCTCCCTGGATTTCCCAAGTTTATCGTCAAGACTGTAATAAACTTGACTTTTTACACGACTGCTCAAAAAGAAGTGTAATGTATTTAGAGTGTACGTATGTATGTTTGTTCCATTGTAGCAGCTCAACGACTGAGCCGATTTAAATGTATGACCCCGCGTTGGAATCCTTACGTTACCCGGAGTATCATAACCTATATATGCAAGCGATTCAAAAGGAAAGAGAAATAATCTGGAAACTGATTCTAGAGCTTGAAATAAGGAAAAATGTCCATACAAACATATATCCGAAAACGCTTTCTTATCGAGTTACGGTGTGCGAAAACTTTCGCTCGGATTTCAGTTCCCCCGGTGAAATTTCAGTATATTAGGGGTAAACGTGATGGATTATTAAAATAGGCTGCAGAACTGTATTTCCTGTAGATTTCATGATATGTAAAACAAAAACATTCAGTGACGAAAAATATTTTTTTAGGTGTCAAGTGCAATAACTTTGTTATCAAAACGTGTAGAAAATTTTATTCTTAGGAAATTGACTTAATAAAGTCTATGAAAAACAAAAAACAAATCAACTTTTATTAATAACAAACTTAACAAAAAATTTTATGAATTTGTAAAAATTAAAACCGCTATTTTCAGTAAAAAATTTAGACCTGTGAAAAATTAAAATATTTTTAATTTACTTTATAAAAATACTCACTGGTTTATACTCTAATAATTTTTTACACGATTGCCGAAAAAGGAGTGTAAAGTATTTAGAGTGTATGTATGAATGTTTGTTCCACCGTAGGAGCTCAGACGTACTATGACCCCGCGTTGGAATCCTCACGTTACCGGGAGTGTCATAGTCTCTCTCTCTCTCTCTCTCTCTCTCTCTCTCTCTCTATATATATATATATATATATATATATATATATATGTTTAAATAAATTTAAAAAATTTGAAAACAAAATTATACTATATACAAAATTGTCTCCCTCACGCTTTTTAATTATCCTATATTAGTAATTATTCTACATTAACTGGCAATATTTTTTTTTTTTGGCAGAATGTGTTTTTTTTAAAATATTTATCTCTTTTTGATAATGTAAATATTTCTAACCTGGTCTGAAAAGTTCTGGCATTCATTTAAGATACAAAGCTAGACAAACCAGATTAGTTTATTCTGTTTTATGTAATAAATCATTTGGTTGAAGTGTCTTAAAGATTTATCCCCGACCCGTTTTATAGTAACTGGTAATAATTAATTAATGGTTTAATAGTTGTATGAAATTTCTCTAATTTAAATCTCATTACATAAAGAAAAATATTCAAGATTTCTCTAAAATGATTCTCTTGGTTTTAAAACCTTCATAATGATCATAATTCTTTAATTAGTATGAAACATTGGCTATTACCCGAAGAGACGACTAGGTCGGTAGTATATATCCTTGCGAATTCATGGCATAACCCGTCCTTGAAATTCCCTGATCATGGATCACCAAAAACAGGATTTCTACAAAAAAAATTGTCAATTTAATAAAACGAAGAAAACAAAAAAAAAATTTCAGATTATCCAAGATCCATTTTGGAGATTTGATGGATATTAATTCTATATCAATCATTGATTCTATTACAGTAACCGATAATATAAATTGCTAAACATAATTCTTCTTTTTTATAATTTAATGAAAATATCTGCTAAGTGCAAATAAATTTTGGCAAAAGAATTATAAATTTCATTTAAAATTAAAAGTATAAAAATTTAATCAAAATGATACTAAATTTAAAAAAAAAAATTGGAAAGAAAAATCTTGCTAAAAAGTAACAATTTATAATATTTAAATTTTAACTTGGAATCTATCGAAATTCTGGTAGTTTTTTTGTAATTGTATATAGTTTGACCTTCCTTTACACGAAGTTTAATTTTCTTTAATTTTTAATACATTTTAGATTTATTTTTTAAAAGCTTATCGTATATTTAACATATGTATAAACTTAAAAAACGTTTCCTGTATGAAATTAATCTAGGAAAAAAAGGTTTGACCGTATGAAAAGAAACCATTTGGATATAGAAGACGAAAACTATGTCTTAATGTAATTTAAGAAAAAAAAGAATGCAGAGAAAATATTTAATCAGATTACTACTCTGTATGAGCTAAGTTCAGCAAGTCAGAATATATTATAAATTAGAACTCAATTGCTGAATAGTATCCAAGGACAGTATTTAATGAAAAATTATCAAATAAGATTGTCTTGTCAGAGACTACAAAAAAAAAACTGCTTATAAAAGAACTGGTCTTTTCAATTTATGCCGTCAGATAGTTCTCGAAATAAATCACGTTTTTAATGAAGATAGTTCTTATTTATTTAGATTTTAACGCACGATTTGTTAAAGTTGTTTATAAAATATCGCTTTTATGTAGCTTATGTATATTTCTTTTATCTGTATTTTTTTTTATTGTCTTAAGTAGATCATCTGAGTTATTGTATCAAAAATCGAAGGTTTTGAGGTTCAAATCCTAGTAAAAGTTAGTTTTTTTTATACAGATTTGAAAACTAAACATTAGATACCGGTGAACTTTGGTAGTTGGGGTTCAATTAATCACGCTTCTCAGGAATGGTCGACCTGGGTCTGTACAAGACTCCTTATTTACATATCATGTCATACATATCAACCTCATCTCATTGGTTTATGGGGGATAGGCTTGCTTATTGCTTACTTTATTTTTTCTGTTTAGCCTCCGGAACCACCGTAAGGTATTACTTCAGAGGATGAATGAGGATGATATGTATGAATGTAAATGAAGTGTAGTAGTCATGTACAGTCTCAGGTCGACGATTCCTAAAGAATACCGGTATCCACGATCTAGTATTAAAATCCGTATAAAACCTTTACTAGGATTTGAACCTTACAGCTCTCGACTTCCAAATCAGCTGATTTGCGATGACAAGTTAACCACTAGACCAAGTCCGGTGGGCTTGCTTATTGCTTACGAATAGATTACAACTTAACATTCGAAATAATAAAAATATTTTCTATTCAATTTACCTTACAGAAATTTAATACGACATCATTACAGAAGATTCTTGAACCGAGTTCTTTGTCTTATTGTCTTCTTTTAAATTAGAATTTTTAAGAATTATAAAAGTAAAATTTCTATGTTAAATCATAAATTAAATAACTTCACGTTTGTTTGATATTGATTTATTTTTTAAGAATGAAATCATTTGAGACAACAGATAAATCCAAAATTGTTCCATTGTTATATACACTACGAAACTCTTAAAATGTATAAAACCTACTAAAATTTTTGATTGAAATTGTATATTAAATTAAAAATAATCAGCTATATATATATTAATTTTATTATCAATTAGCTATTGAATGATTATTTTAAAAAATTCTAAAAATTGATACATTTTACGATTACATTGTTACAATAATTATCCATTCATTCATAGTGTTCTGTCATTAGGGCAGGTCCTGACACGGCTGCTGCTCTCCACCTTGTTCTATCCTGTACTAACCTCTTTGTTTCATCATATTTTCCCTTTTCCATAATCCCATCTATCATTTGAAATCACTTCCTTTCCTTCTATTCACCAAGTCTTCTATCGCATCCACTTATAAACACCTTCTCATACAATGCCTAGCTGGAATAATACAATTATTCGGAAAAAGAAAAACAAATTAAAAAAGAATGTTTATAAGAACATATTGGAAAAAAAAGAAAGAGAAAGAGAAAAATAAATAGAGAATAAAAAGTGAAGCTGTACAATAATATTTAAACTAATTTCTTAACTTTAGCTACTGAATTTTATAAAACTGGTCATTCAGTAATATTAATCTAACATCTTTCGTTTAAATTTCAGTAAATTTAAAAATTTTCATAAAATACAGCTTTTAATATTGTTAGTTCATTTTATTTACCAACAAATTTCAAGAGACTTTTTTTTTAAAATTATAATGCCCGCATGTTGTGCAAAATGTTAAAATTCTCCATTGCAGTGGTTCCCAAAATTTTCCGAGTCGAGGCCCCCTTTCCGAGTCACCGAGCCCTTTTTCAATTAAAATTTTTCTGTGGCGCCCTACCCTAAGTAAAAGTATGACTACTTGTAAGTAAGAGATAAAAATATATAAAACTCGTGTATCTTCATAATTTTTTACTTTATTAACATTAAATTAATAATTATAAATGTCTTGGTTCAATTAATTTCGAAGCTTTTAAAATATTTCGCGGTGCCTCTGTGCAGAGGTCGCGGCGCACAGTTTGGGAATCACTGGCATAACGCATAATTAAATACAGGAAAAATTTCCTAATGTAAAAATTAAATATTTCATTCTCCTTTATATCTTATTTCTTTTCATCTCAGGACCAATATTGAAAAATTCGTTACTATTGATAAAAAAATTCCCCTTTCAAGGTTTTTGTATTTATCGAGCCTGAAAAAATAGTAAAATGTTTGGTTGTAATGTTCTGTACGTAATAGATAAGATAAAAAGTTATTGTGTATCTTCTATATAATGTCTTAAATCATATTTTTCCTAAAATTCCTTTATTTTAAATTGATTAGATAACTTTATTATGCTCATTTATAATTAGAGATTATAAATGGTTTCTCTTTTGTTTTCCATACAATTAAATTCGGTGTTTTTGTTTTATTCTAAAAATGTTATGACTTATGGAAATTAAATAAGGTAAGGCTAATATATTTTTATATATTATCTAAACTATTGGTAATTTAGTTTTAAATGATAACTATATTTTTAAATTAGATATTTAATAACTAAGTTTCATTAGTTATTCTTAATGATCTTTCGTTGTTTATTTTAGTTTTACTAATGTACTGCTCAACTAAATTAATATGTACTTTAAAAATTTCTTTGATGTTTCATTTTTAATTTTAAACAACGTTAAAATATTCTGGCTATTATATCAAAGTACAGAAGACAAGGAACATATTTCCTGTTTAAAAAACAAATTCAGATTTTTCTATGGATAGAGATCTTTTAGATCTAAATATACTCAATTATTTTTTATAAAAAATTATCTTTGTGTATAATCTTAAAAGTGTGTTGTTTTACTTTTCCAACAAATATACGTAGCTATATTAAAGAGGAAAACTGGTGATCGTGTCAAAAAAAAATGGAGTATCTTATTTTTGCAAATATATACGTTTTAGGGTTCAACTAGTTCATCTAGAAAAAAAATATATATATGTATGTGGGGACATATGTGTCCTACTGATTTTGATTTTATATCTCAGGACTGACTGAACCGATTTTCTTCAAATTTGACTCAAATATTTCCGTATATGGGCATTATTCATATTATTATTTTTTTTTTTAATTCGTCAAGGGAGTGGGAGGGATATCGCAAAAAAAAACAAATTTCTATTTTCTTCAGAGATATTTTAAGAAAAATTTTATTAAAGCAAATTTGTTATTTACAATGCATATATAAATAATCAAAAAACAATTTTCCAAAAAATTAACCCCCCCACCTCTTAAAATTGAAATATTTGCTTTTTGTCCTTTCGCTCTATCTCCATTTGGTTTAAATAGTATTCAAGAAATATTTACAATTTTTTTAAAATTAAAGATCCCAACTCTAAAATGCAGAAAGTTTTTGAAAATTTTCTTTTCTTTGATGGGTATATTAGATTTATAGAAAACTGCTTAAGCAAATTTGTTAAGTTTTGCCTATATATGAATATTTTTATACTATAATTATCCAGCATTTATATATCAATAACCATTTGATCTACAATCGTATAATATATTGTGTTAGCTTATGTATTTGAAATATTGATTTTGTTAAACTTTTCTTTTTAAACAAAGAAATCGGATCAGTGGATGAAGAAGAGACATGATAAACATTTAAGATGGTTAAACATAAAAATAGATATTTATCCATACCTAATTGTTTCTTAGTGTAAAAAAACACAAAGTATACAATTTAGGAGATATGATCAAAATTATGAGTTCCATTGATTTTTTAAAGTGTTACCGACTTTTCGAAGAAAAATACCTGTAATACTTTCGGTCTCATAGAGTGAGTGGGGGGTGAGAATAAATTTTCTTTCTGAGGTATGAGGAGGGCGAAAATACCATTCACTTAAAATGGGATGGGGTTTCCTTATATCGTATGTATTTTTTTCTTTTTATTTCCTTGTACTAAGTAAAGAAAGTAGTGATCGCGAAAAATGTCGGTTTCCAGATTTCAACGGAAATATCCATTTTGACCATCCCTGAATCAATTTTGACTAGTTTCGACGTGACGTCTGTACGTACGTATGTATCTCGCATAACTCAAAAACGAATAGCCGTAGCATGTTAAAATTTAGGATTTAGGACTGTTGTAACATCTAGTTGTGCACCTCCCCTTTTGATTGCAATCGACTGAACCAAAAGTGTCCAAAAAAGCCTAAAATTCAAACAAATTTGGATTTTGGACTTATTATTAACTGCAGTAATAAGCCCTCACTGAGATCTTTTCAACAAAATATCATAAGTGGTATTTATTTTCATTGGTTCCAGAGTTATAACTAAATAAAATTTTAATTAATGAAATATTTGGATCTTGGGGAAGGCACATCGGTTCGAATTCAACTTCATCTCCTTTTTTTTAAATTTAAATATACTGATTTATTAATAATTATTAACCTCTGATTGTAAAAAAAATTGTGCAATAAATAATAATTCAATAACAATAATAATAAAAAAATATCAGAAATTATTAATGAAGTAATTTTTTTAATGAAAAGTGCATAAATGTACTTTTAATTAAAAAAAAAATGTGTTTATGTAATTTAATAGGCGTACAAGGAAGTTATATGGTGTCAGATTTTTTTACCTGATGAGAGAATATGTGTTAAGAACCGGAATGTGTTTTACCAGGTGTGGGAATGGTAACATAGCCTGTAACGAGGGCGTTGACATTGACGGATCTGCATTTTATTAGCGTTTATAACTCACATTTGCAAACGTTGCTCTTATGTGTTTACCTGTTTAATCTTCTTCAGAGAATCACTAAATCCAATCGTAATAAAAATAAAATAAATCTAATTTATATTAGTCAGTTCTTGACAGATGTTAGTTCGATGATAGAGGGATTTGCTGTACATGAATAGTTAGTATATTATGGTATACGAACGTATTGCTGATTTACGACTGCTCAAACTACATCGGTTGGAATCAGACTTTCTTTCCTTTTTTTTAACTTTTTTTTAAATTTAAATACATTGATTTATTAATAATTATTAACCTGTAATTGTAAAAAGGTTTTACGATAAATAATAATTCAATGATTACAAAAAAAATGAAAAATATCAGACGTTTTTAATGAAATAAAATCAGCTACATGAAAAATAATCAAATTCAGGTATTTTTATTTTTTTTATTACACCAGTAATATTTCCGGATAACTTTTATAAAGCGTATTATAAATTCAGAAACAAAAACCTTTTACAAATTCTTTGTTAAAAGATCACGATGATTTTACGATTTACAAGAGCAATATGGTTCTACAGCAGTAGGATTTCATACACTTAGGTTTTCATAATGATCGGCGTCGATATGGTTATCATCGTTAAATTGATGAGTTAATTAAAAAATTACTCCTCTTCTTTTTAAAAGTGATATCGTTTAAAAAGATTCTGGGAATAAAGATTCACAGGTGTCAGACTAAAAAAAAATATTTTTTTAACCTTTATGTAGGTAAGGAGATAACCTTAAACATGTAACAGTAATAAATCCTTCAAGGTCAACACTGATAGAATATAACTATTTTATACTTGCAGATAATTGTGTTATTCGCAAAATTTAAAACGGATTTAAATACATTATTAATTCCTATACGTGTGTATATGTATCTAAGACTTCGTAAATAAACAGTTAATGATAAACATTAATCCTTTATTGACGTAATTTTCAAAACAGTATTTTTTTAATCCCTAAAATAAATTGACGATTAAAAATTTAATCGAATATTATTAGAAAAAAAAACATGTATATAATCATTTTTTGTAATTAATTTATAAAAATTAAATATTAAATAAAAAAAAAAAAAAATTAAAATGAAATTTATTAAAAAAAGAAAACCGGTAAGATTTTTGAGAATTTTTAGTATTAATCACGTATACATCTTATGTAAAAGCAAAAAAGTTATAAAAAATTCGTCAGATTGATCACCTGAAACTGGTATTTCATTAATAACCGTTTTCTAATTAATTGAGTTTTCATGTAGGAATGATTATTTTAGAAAATCTTCAAAAATAAACCTAGCATGTTATTTTTATAATCTGATTAAAAAAATATTGCATATTATTGAAAAAAAAAATTGTTACTTCGCGGATGAATTTATAATTTTTTATTCGGTTACTAACAATTACATTTTAATATAATTAAAAATAACTCGCTTCAAAATAATGGAATGAGTAAATCTACAGGTCAATTGAGGCTGTTTATTATCAACTTTTTCAGTTTCTGGTAGTTTTGTTTTTAATGGTATTTTGTTTTAAAATTATTAGTAAAATCCTTACATATATATATATAATAAAATAATATATTCTTTATATATACGATATTTTTACGTTAAAATACCGAGTAATTAAAAAAGAACTTCACAATTTTAAAAGCGTATAAAAATTTACTTAGATAATTTACAGATTCAGTTGAGGTATCATTTCAAAGAAAGATACATCAATCATGTCACCCAATGTTCACTTTGGTTCAGTATGACTGCAATTTGTAATGCGATATACATCCCATCTGAAGTCGATTTCATTTCAGACTTTAGCCAGCAAGTCAGGCGTTACCTCTGGAGCTGCGGTATTAATTCGAAGTCTTAGGTCCACAAGATCAACAGGCAAAGGTGGTACGTAAACCCGATCTTTCATGAAACACCATAAGAAAAATCTAGTGGGGTCAAATCTGAAGAGCGAGTAACCTTCACGACCGATCCACCGACCTGGGAATTTAGTATCAAGAAAATCTGCGACTTCTTAGCGGCAATGACCTGGTGTCCCGTCTTGCTGATAATACTGGCATTCATATTGGTCATCATCGTCCAACTAAGGAATTAAAATATTTTGAAACATGTCCAGATAAACGATACCATTTACGGTTACCTCCTGGAAGATAAATTGGTGCCAAGAGTAAATTATATGTCTACTGCGAGGTTCCCTAACATAATCTCTACGAATATTACGTTAAACTGCAGTTACTGACTGCAAATCGTGAAACCAAAACGCACAGCGAGCACGTTCTGCACCAATAAATTGATCCATTTTTAATAACTTTGGTGACAGCGCTAGTGGCCGAATTCAGTACTAATAAACTGATTGAGTCAAAACTTGATGTGTTTTGCTATGAAATAAGACCTCAACCAAATATGTAAGTTATCTCAATAAATTTTTATATGCTTTTAAACTTGTAAAATTCTTTTTGAATCACCCGGTATATTGCTTTTGTCAAATTTAGTGTATTTAATAATTTCATTTATTGTTCCATGTCGACATTTCTATATTGGTTTTTATATGCAGTGTTAGTTTTTTTAAATGCATGACCGGTTTCTTTGAAGTTGCATTTCTAGTTGTATATATATGTTACGGTAAAATCCCGAATACCGGTAAATCTTAAGTCTTACCGGTAAATTCTAGCATTTACCAAGTTACTTAGTAAAAGTCCGAAAAAATCTTGAAAACACACTTAATTCGGACTTTTACCAAATCGTTTTGGTCATTGTTGACAGTTACCATATTCTGTTGGTAAAAGTTGACAATTCTGTATCGAAATCACTTCTAAATAGGAAAGAGCATTAATTTAAAAATGCTCTTCTCAATTTCGGGATTTCAGTTCCAAAATTGCATTAAAATTAATCATTTTTAAACGTGAGAATTGTTTTTTAACCCAATTTATTTTCAATTTTGCTGCGGGAAAAAAGTTTTGAATCTCAACTGAACGTTTTTCAATATACAGTCATTTTGTTCGTTCAAACCGTTCTAAAACTTAAGGAAAGATATAAAAAACCTAAAAAATATAACTAAAAATTCTGTTTTTTTTTAAATATAGCCTTCCAGTTTTCTGTTTATCGTAAAATTCGTCTTTCCTTTTACAAAACACCATGATTAAAAAACATGCTCCTAAGAAAATGTGATTGAATTGTATTTAATATTATTAAGAATAATTTTTACACAAAAAAGTTAATCGATTATTCTTAATGGTAATTGTATTCTACAGGCTTTATCCTTTGAAAAGGATTTACTCTTTCAAAATCATTATTTCATATTTATTCTTCACTTTATACGTTGATTTTATAATCTTTTGAATGTTTTGTTGTAATCTTTTGATTACAACTAATGTATTGAATCTTTTGTAATCTTTTGAAAAAACCTGTTTCTTTTTTCACTCGCAGTGCACTGAAATTCCGAAATTGGGATGAGCATTTTTAAATTCATACTTTTGTGTGATTTCATTATAGAATTGTCAACTTTTACCAATAGTCTATGGTAAATGTCAATAATGACCAAAACTATTTGGTAAAAGTCCGAAATAAATGTGTTTTCAAGATTTTTTCGGACTTTGACCAAGTGACTTAGTAAATGTTAGAATTTACCGGTAAAACTTAAGATTTACCGGTATTCGGGGTTTTACCGCAACATATATATGTATACACTTGACCAGCGTAGCCTGCAAAGTCATGCAATACTTACCAGAATTTTTTGTAGACTGTGATATTATTATTGTAAGCTAAAAGCTAAGAACTATGTAATTATTTAATGAAAAATATTGAAACCAAACTTTCATCTTATTTGTTTCAGGTGAGTACTCCATAATCGGCGGTAATTTATTTGTCCTGTTTATTTGAGTAAGTGCAAATGTATATCTTTCTAATTTGCTATGTAAAACTTTGTTAATAAGAGTTTATTTTCATATTTCGTATACTAAGGGAATTAGTTCTGAATCGGTAACTTTTCTTAGCCTTTTAAAAATAAATCAGCGACAATATTAATATTTCAACAAAATCAACGTTTTTAATTTGATATATGGATAAAAATAATAATTTCTTGATGTTTAAAAAGAAAAATATTAATAAAACCTATGTCGAGGAATGATGTATAAATATTTTATTTTTAAATCTTTGAGATTATAGTATTTTTATTAAAATTTTATCCGAACCCTGCGTTAAAAAAAGTTTAGTTTGTTCAGTTAAAACTTCTTCAACTTTCTCAGGTTTATTTTATACAGAATTTGTATAAAAATACGTATATTCTTTTCCCATTACTTTGGATTTACGCATACACGAAGAATGTAAGAAACTTTCAGAACATATTCTACTGGAGAAAATAAAGAAAGTTCGTATAAAGAACGTTCGGAAAACGTGCCATATTTTGATATGTTTTGTTTCTAATAAACTTTGAAATTTTTTCTTTTATATTTATTTTATATTCATACCATTTTACATAGAATCAAATTAAAAAAAAAATGTTATTTAAAACTTTTACCTGTTTATTACCCATTTAACAAAGTATTTTATGACAAACACAAAATAGTGCATTTTTCGACCTCAGTGTTTTGTCTCTTACCTCAGATTTCTCAAAAACTACTAAAAATACACTTCTTGGAATTATTTTTTTAAAAAATTTCAGATCGGATTTCGTATAAAACTAATTAATTTACCTCTTTAATTTGAATTCCAAGAATTACAGTTTGGCTTAATTTTATTACCGATGGCGCAGAAATCAGGGCGAAATCTTTCGCCAGCCGACACTTGCTAATGAAGTGTTTACAAACCTCTGTTTATATAAACTTTCTTCTTTACTTTCACTAGAAGAACATGACCTTTTTACATTTTTTTACAGCTTTTTTTACATTTTTTGTGAATGATATGTTTGTATGTTACGCAACCGTTTGTCCAGTATAATATTTAGTTCAATCACTGCAGTTTAATTTTTATATTTCTGGTTTGTTATGTTTTTAAGGTATGTTTTATTAGCTTCTTGTATCATCGTGGATATTCTATTTGTTTATTTTATTTTTAAATATATTATTAAGCAATCCTAAAATTAATCTGTCGTTTATTGTTGTCTGGTACTATTTTTTTTTTTTTTTTGTAATTAGTTTCCGCTCAGTTACTATGTCTGAATGTAAATTCAAGGTCTTCCACACTTCCTTCTCTATTAGATACTTCTATACATTCATCTTTTGTATACCGCGTGATCTTAGTAAAAAGTATACATATACGCACATAGTATATACTATTTTATAATATGTAGCTGATATGTTTTTTTTTTTTTTTCTTAATTAGGCGGAATTCTTTGATCATATTATGGATGAATGAGAAATCTATTATTAAATTGAATTATTTAAAGAAACACTATTAATTAATTAATTTTTACTTGCTTTAAAGGATATTTATTTGTTATTGATAAGACTAATTAAAGTATTAGCTACATAAATTCCTAGTGTAGTAGGACAATTTGTGCGTAAAAAATATAATTAGGCTTACATTCTTGACATTTCATCTTATGGTTGACTTTGAACTTTTTCTTTTTGATGAAATATGTAACGTCATTCTTATTTATTGAAATATATATATATATATGTCAGTGTATTTAAAAATTTGTTTTTTTTTGTTATTCATCTTTTACTCTGACTGATAGTTATTACATTTTTTTATCTTTTAAAAAGTGAACATTTTGTATTTTTTTTATTTATTTCGGTTAGCTTTTTGACAAATAGTTTAATACAGAGAAAAAAAATAGTTTATTAAAATTCCTGTTTTATAAAATGTTATATACGTATAATCCAATGTTATCTACTTCTAGATAGTTTAATTTAAATACGTAAACCTACATTATCATATCAGTAATTATTTTCTTTATTTATTTCTTCAATAATGTATTTAGGTAATTCTTTTCCTAGATAATGTTTCTTTTATTAAATAACTTCTTACTTACGTATTCCAAAGCAGCTTAAACAAAAAGTTGATATTTCTGATGCCAAATACTTTCATTAATGTCAGGCGTTAAATAGTTTGTTTTATCACTGTTAAAATATGTGTTCAGCATTCTTAATTTTTTCTATTACCATAGGGGTAGGTAACAAAGGCGACCTTGTAATGCCTATTAATGTACATATTTGTTGGCCCTGAAGATATTTATGACCGGTCAATAAACGGTATTAGATTTGAAATTATTTTCTGGATGATAATTAGGAATTAAATCTACTAATGGCTTTTCCAGAGCTCTTTAGAGATTTTTTCTATATCTATTTCTCTCTTCTTTTTAATATTGTTTTTATTTTTGTCTATCTGAAAATCGCCACCTTTTTCTGATAGTATGACACAGTCTTGTTATTGTCATCCGTTTTATTTCTTCTTGCTGAAGAGACATGGAATTCACCAGAACACCTTTTTCTTATCTTTTCTGACAAATTATTGGTGATATTCAAAGATACACTATACTAAATTCAGTTAGCTTATAGAGTTGAAGTAAATATACTGCGCGTACGAGTGTTCAGGCGACCGATTCACCGGCACCTCAAAATCGAACACAAAATCAAAATGTGATCATATGAAAAAGGTTTTAATAGAATTGAAAGACATAATATTATAAATTTATAAACGTTTGATTACATGAGTAATTAATTATACGGTGACTAATATGAGTAATGATTATTGCGTAGTATATAGATACGGCCGCGTTTTGAATCGGCACTGATGCAAGGGACGTTACTCGGCAGAAACATGACGAGATCACTAACACAAACGCAACGTTTATTTATTCTTCACTCTACAAGCAAACTGAAAGATATGTTTCCTTATATTTATCTCATAGGATGCTAAAGAAAGTATGAACGGCAGATAATCTGTGATAAATTTGATTTTAATATGGCTTTAAATACTTTTACATTGTTATTGAATTGAATCTTTTTTTATAGGATTCTTAAATAATACAATCTAAATCAGTGTAATTACGTATTTACGTAATTACATACGAATTTTTTTTCCTTTTTTATGGTCATTATCCCTTGTTCAAGCTAAAAATACCTTTCCTACTTCGATCAAAAACAGCGACCAAGTCAGAAGACCACTCCTGTCAAACAGATCATTCTGAAAACAGACTTGCAATAGAAAATTAGAACTCCAAGTAAACATAAGATGATAAAGGTGTATTGCCACATAAAATCATACAGATCAGTTCTAAAGAAATGTCAAAACTGATGCGCAGGGACCGAAATTATTAAAAACTTATCCTTAAAATAATTTCGTTAGTAGCTTAGAAAATACAAAACACACAAAAAAGCATCAATATTCAATCCTCTTTTTTTAAGAGGTGGAGGAACCCCATTTACGGGCGCTTAGGCAATGTCGGACTCGCTAACAGGTTCCGCAAGATGTTATTAAATGCGTATGTGTTCCTGCGCACTACCGACTAAAGAGGATATTCAATCCTCTTGACATTAAATTATTACATACATTTATCGCTTAGGTAATAAGCCACCTTATTGTGGTGATTCATCCAGTTATCCTTTTTTCTTCGGATCTTCCTTCCATGATCGTTTTTTATGAGCATTGGGATATGGATATTTCCTGGATAGGATTATCCAGCTTTATTTTCTCCCCCTTGATTATTTTAAGGATTTTTTTCATTCTTTTACCAGATATTTTAATGTATCTTTTTCTCTCCTTTTCTACCCATTTTATCTTCGATATTTTTATCAAAGTAACCCATTGTTCTAACGTATCCTTTTTTGATTTTATTCAAAAACTTCTTTCTCCAGCTAATCTTGAGGTCGTTTTTCTGATTATTGATCCGAAACATATGGAAGTTCCAAAAAAAAAAATTAGTTTACCGAATTAAATTTAAATTTTGAAGATTCATCTTTTTTTCATTACTCGATATGTCTTTTCTAATAAAAATAATGGTAAACATGGTTTCAATTATTGTATTAATTTCTTTTATGATAGACCGAATTAGTTAAAAACTGATTATTCAGTCAGATTCTTTAAATAAATAAAATACTTTTCCTCTATTACGTAACCTCCTCATGCCATTACCGTTGTATTTATGAATATTTTTGCCGACTTATCACGCTACGAAAAGGTTAGTGTTGTCGTTGTTGATTTAATAACTATATCTAATTCTTTTACACTGCAACAATTTTCTTAATATTTAAAAAAAAAGAATTTCCAAATTTTTTCTTATGATCTTTTAAATTTTCTGACAATTTTTTTTATTCCCGTAGATTCTGTTGTATACATATACAATAGTGTTTGTGTCTAAAACCAGATTTTAGGTTTCTAAATTAAAAATATTACTCAATTAATTAATAATAGTATAAAAATCAATCAATGAAGGATTTATTTTCAATGGAACAACCTTTTTTTTTTAGAATCTTACATTCATTTCCTGTTTCCTAAAATTTGTCCTCATCAATTAGAATCAATCTATTTATATAAAAGAGGTTTTATATTTTATAATACCATTTCCTCTCTTGTTAATTAATATTTAAATGCGGAGTCTATTTTTATATTTCTACGTATCCTATTCATAATTAGTGTTGATTTATGTAATTGATATCCTATAGTCTCCAGGACATTTATTTGTGAAGTGACAGCTACATAGCTATGTAATATCTTAAATTCACTAGGAAAGGATATATTATTAAATAAATGGAATCCAATAACAAAATGGTGTCCGATAAAAAGAACTAAGAAATTGATAGATTTCCTTGGTTTTTTTTTTGTTCATTCGATTAGGCATCAATGTGTCGTTGGTCTTTTTAGTGTTTTACGTTGCCTTGTTTGTGGGAAAGCTATTTCAGATATGTGCATTTAATTATTATTAATTTAATATATTTTTTAATTTGTCGGAATGAAACGAAACACAAGGATAGTGGGAGATTTGTGTATCTCCCTACTGTTTCCAGAACCTAGACAAAAGTCCCTTGTTATTGTGTCTATCTTTTATCGGACGGTTATGTATTTATTGGCCGTAATATTCATTTTGTTTTATTTATGGACGAAATTATGTATTGCGTTTCAGTCCTTTAGACCAGGTTGAAATATTAAACGGGGTTGACCTTGGGATACTAGCCGCGTATGTTCTTCGTTCTTCCAGCTTGATTTCCCTTCAGTCCGTCTGCTGAAGTCCTTTCGGTGCTAAAGCCTTCCGGCCTAGCAGGAATGCTCCTTTTGCGGGCCCTAGTATTTGGAGGATGCAATGCACTCCCCTCGCCGGAGGGATTCATATGTGCTGGCAGTGACATAATTATAAGATTTTGGAAAGGTTGGTTCTCAGGAAACTTTCTTCACTCGTGCTGTCTTCATCACTGTATTTCGGCTGGATTCAGGTCGGGCCGGATTCATTCCGCAGTAGCGGGTCGATCTTCATTCTTCTTTAGCCTGCCTTTCCGTAATGCCTGCTGTAAATAATTTACAACCCGTAAACCTGAAATTGTCTCGTGGCCCTGAAAAGGGCGACACAGAGGAAAGTGCTGGCCGCTTCTCTACACCATCGGGAGACTATTGGGCTTTTCTTCCGCATTCTCCGCTGTCCGACGGCTGTATTCTACGTCTTCTTGGGTTGGAAAAGAGGATGTTTGATTCTTTACAATTATATAGCAATATTCGCGTTCGCAAAGGGGGGCGGCGATCGCCTTATTTCATTTAGTAAGAAGTTTTCGAAGAAACTAGAAGAAAAAATAAATTTATTTCTTCTTGACGCACATGCATCTAGAAAGGGTTTTAATTTATCATAAATTTTTGTTTTTTTGAATAATTAATTTTAAAATTTTGAAATGATTTTACTCTTCACTTTTGTTCACCGTATTTTGTTATCTATAAATATTTGTTTATGTAATTTTAACTAATTAATACAATTAAATTTCCTATCCTTAATTATTCTTATTACGCTTTTACTTTCATTCAGTCCCCTTATTACTTAATTTTTCAGATTTTCTTCCATTTTACCATTTCCATTCTCCTCCTTGTCTATATTTCAAATGCCACCATCCTTATTTTTCTTAATGTTCATATTTTGCATCGGTGCAGAAGTACACGGTAAACATTACTTTTCACACGTTATTTCCTCAACCATTAACTTCATCTTACTACATACTGACAATTTTTTTTTTGTTAAATGTTTCATAGCTACTTTTGCTATGCCTTAGCTATTTTAGCTATTGCTATTTGTGTTTTTATTTCACCTTCACTTCATCTTCTTTTAGCAAAGTGCCTAAATATCTACTGGTTTAATTGTTTAATCTTCCTTATTCGGTACAAACATTTATCGATCTATTATTTCCTACCCACATTTCTTTTGCTTCCTTATTCTCTCATTCCATATTTTATCCTAGTTAAAGTTAGAATTTTTTATATACTACTACATCTCAATTCGTCATTCCAATAACGCATATTCTGAATTTGTGTAGTGTATTGAACATTTTATAAAATCTATAAATAAAAAAATTAATCATCTTTGGTTTGATTTGTTTATCGGATTTATTTTTTTTGACTGATGGGTTAATTTACCGCATAAATTTCAATCTAGTGTTTGGGAATATGGAATAAAATTATCTGTTGTTTGAAAAACGCCATGTTTGATCGGAATTCGAACCCGCGGAATCTTGTGGATGGAACGCTGAGACTTTATAGAGGTCAGTATGTGTAATTTTATAGTATGAAACTGTTTTACCTACATTATTATATAATCTATTCCTTTTAAATATTTTTATTTTTATAATAATGTAATAATATATTATTTTTATATAATATTATTTGATATTCTGATCAAGGTTTTTCTTTGCGGTTTTTCTTGATCCTTTCAGGAGTTCTTTGTTTATTTTTACGCCATTTCTGATGAGATCTATATAACTGGTAAAAATTACGTTATGATCTGAATAAATATTTATTTATTTTGGTAATTTTACTATCGTAATTAGTCCCAGTGAAGCACTACTGTATATTTTTTTTAAATTAAATATTAGCGATAAACACTGCTTATTCGGTTTTTATGATGTTTTACTTAACGGGTCGCTTAAGACTTGTTTGGTAACGGACTGGCTTCAGTTAAGATGTAAGTCGGTGATTTGACTGTTAATTAAATACACTATAACTATAAATGTATATTTATGCTAAAAATCTATTGTGTTCTAATCTCTTAAAATATAAATTCCTACTACAATTTTTTTTCATGTAAATAAACAGTATTCACCAGTCACTTGAACAGTATATTATACCTTACTCTTTTCGTGAATGAGTAAAAATTGTAGCCCTTTGTTATATAGCTGTTTCGTATAAGAACTGTCATTGATATATTTTATATATGCAATATTGCATTGGTTCACCACAGTAAAGAATTATTTAATTCGTTTAGTCTATTTGCTACACGAATGCTTCCATAAAAGTTTTAGTAAGTTGCTTTAAAAATTACATTTACAATTGTCATGTTTACGAATGACACGTGTGGGTATGTGAGAATGGGTGAGCGCACGCGTGTTTATGTATATTTCAGTACTTAATAATAATGTTTTTATCACAAAAAAATACAGAAGAAGTTATCATTGAATATTAAATGTTTATTATTTTGTATTTAATTGCTTTTTATATCTATTTTTTATTTAATTTATTTAAATTATTAGTAATAAATTATATTCTTCTTTTAATTAATTAGATTTTATGTACTTTCGTAACTTTATTATTTTATCTTGCATTTCGTTTATAAAAATACGAATATTGTTGTTTTTATTTTCTTCTTTTTTTAAGTCAAAAACTTTTTAAATCTCTCGTTAATTTTACCATATAATTTGCGCCCACGGAAACTTATCGTGTACCTAAACTCAAAGTGTATCTATGATAGTGGGCTGCATATACATTTTTACATTCTAAGTGTAAAAATGAACAAAACAGTCTTATGAAGAAACGTCATTTCCCCTTTTGTTTTTTTTCTGTCCGCCATTATGTGTTTATTAATGAAAAATTGATATCTCAATATCGGATTGAGAAATCACAATATTTGGTACTCACATTTATACTAGTGTGTATAAATAAAAAATTACAGTGTAAATAAATAGAAAATCTATCTAATTAAGTAGAAAATTATAGTGTATAAACATGTTCATAAATTTCAAAATGATGGTCATGTCAGTTTTTCATTCCTTTATATCACCGTAATCCTCAATTTACTTGCAAAAATGTTAACCATTTTATTGATAACAAAATGACAATTTTGAAAATCGGTTGACAAGTAACCATATAATGGCAATGTCATAATTTTCTTCCATATTTTTTCATATATATATATATAAATATACTAGCCCGGTCAGTGTTCGCTTCGCTCTCCCGATCGTCTAGCCTGGACCCCTCGATGAATTCCTTGTCCTCATGTTTATTAGTATATTAAATATTTTACAAATATTCATTAAAGAAAAAAGAATAGTCATTTGACTTCATTTTATTTCTGTTGTCATGGTGACAGAGATATAATGAAGTAAAAGAATTAATTTTTGTTTCTTTAATGAATATCTTTAATAACTTACCCCCAGGGGAGCTAGAGTCTCGATTTATGGCTTAAAACCTTTCCTGGGATAACACAAATGTATTCTGAAAATTTGAAATCAATCGGTCGGTTGGTTCTTGCGTGATGCTGTTGCAAACAAAGAGACAGATCCAGAAACTTAAAAGATATATATATATATAGAGAGAGGGAGTGAGCGGAAATATAGGATTTTGGTAACCATAAATATGTCAATAAAATGTGTTTTGGATGTATGCTTATGTATATTAAATTTTACTTTGTTTTGATCTGTTGAAGGTATTATTCCTAAATTATGGAATTTTCTTACGAGATAACTTTGTGTTATTATGTTGTATTTTAATCTCTGTTAGTCTGTTGTATATATATATATATATATATATATATATATATATATATATATATATATATTGTACAATTAGCATCATTAACAGTATTAAATTATAAAGGATTTTAATTGCTATTTTATAAATTCCAGTATCTCTTATTCTACCAGTATATCTTAAAATGGAACAGTTGTTTTCATGAAGATAATATTAAAAAATCAAATGCTTAAGGCTGACAGGAAGGTTGTAGTAACCCAGAGTGAGCTCGTTCTACCCGGGTAATCTCTTATCCTATCCTGACTTTGTAATAGGTAGTCCCCTCTCTATTTGTTCCCTGTTATTTGCCGATTTTGATAGCGGTACAACTAGATCTTATTGTGCAATTGTATAAATAATGTTTACATAGTATGTTAGTTAAATGGATAATCTGATAAACTATTTTTTTCTTTATACTAATAACTAACATCTCCTTCGCAGTTTTTCCCGCTCTATATGGTTACTTGCGTTTCCCGTTGCGGTCAGTTTTTTGTTTTATATTTTTTTAGACAAGTAACCGGAGACAGGTCCGCCCAGTCGCTTCGCACATGCACTAACAGTGGCAGCGGCTGTATTGGTTGAGCCGGCGCGCTGTACGCAGTCATACCCCTTAAAAAATCGAAATTATAAAAAAAACCGAAAATGGTTTTTAGATATTTATCTGCAAAGTATTCTCAAGCGTACATCCAATGAATAATCTCGTTTAGTATGTTCAGAAATGGGGAAAATTTGCAATCATTGTTCAAAATGTGTTACCTTTCTTCACCCTTTTCGTGATTGAATTTCGAAAAATACAGAATTGCTTTTTAGATATTCACATTAAGATTACACACACCAGAAATGAAGTTGATATTTTCACTTGTTACCGAGAAATTCAAACAATAGTCAAGTTTAAAAAAATATTTGATTTTCAACAACAAAAAAAATCAAAAACCATTTTCACCCTTTAAACTCGAAATTAAAAAAAAAATCCTTTCTTATTGTGCATTTCCACTGTGAAAAGGTGCATACAAACCTATCTAAGGGTTTTAAAACTATGTCATATTTCTCAATTTTTACGTACATTGATAAATTATACATGAAATGAAACAGTAATTCAAACAGTTTTAGTTGTGCACATTTTCATAAACTGTTTTCTGTACCTTCTGCTTCAAAAAGGGTTAGTAGCAAAGATGGCGACCCCCGACAGAAAGCCTTCTGTGTTTTGCAGTTTGCAAAGTGTGAATCTGTAATTACCACTCTGTGTGAAGTTCGGTTGTGTTCACCCAGGTAACAATAACATTCGTAGATGATATAAACAATATGAAACTACAGGCTGCATCTGTAAAGGAAGAAGAGTAGTCCTAAGAAATCTTTCCTCAACTGCAGTACGAACCACAGAACTTTATTTGGCAACAAGATGGTGCGCCTCCACACTGGCAAAACGCTGTACGTGATTGGTTGAATGGAATTCTTCCTGACCGCTGGATCGGTCGCCGGGGACCAGATGACAGGGGTTGTTTACCGTAGCCTTCACGTTTGCCCGTTCTGACCCCTTGCGATTTTTTTTTCTATGGGGGTTTATAAAGGATCAAGTGTATATGCCACCGTTACGAGCTGGCCTACCCGACTTGAGTGTACAGAATTGAAGCAGCTGTCGCATTAATTACTCCAGACTTGCTGATTAAAGTATGGGATAAATTTTCTTATCGACTGGATGTGTGCCGTGTGATGAATGGTGCTCAAATTGAACACTTATAGAAAAACCGGTTTGAGTTGCTCTTTCATTTCATGTATAATTTATCAATGAAAATAAAACTTAATAAATATTACGTAATTTTAAAACTCTGATATTCATTTTGAAACACGTGTTTTCAGTAGTTTTTGCTGGGTGTTGATTATGAATCACTCATGATACTTTTATATATTTAGATATTTTGAACGTTGATAATGCTAGGTAAAATAATGCTACTTTTTTTAAACCCTTTTACGTAAGATAAAACTAGGATGAGCTGTACAATACGAAGCTACTGTGCTAATCTGCTTACTTTTAGTGTAATAATAAATACGACGTGATTTATTTCAATTTTAAATTTTTTATTTATTACCTTGGATTCTGAACCAGTTTTTTTTCATGTCCGGATTGGTTTGCTCTTTTATTCAGTATATATTACTTCAAAATATCACTGACCATTACAATAAAAAAAACTTTCTGATTACATTATTTATTTACGTTTTTTATCGTGTATTTATTTTTTATCAAAAAACATTTAGTGCGAATTGATAAAAAATAATATCCTTGCATATAATGCGTACGTGTCCATATTCAAGTTTTATTTAATTTATACTAGTGTGTTGTAATTAATACATGTTCTACTTTGCTTTTTTCACTCATTAATGTTTTTATTACTCTTCTATAGAAACATTTTTACTGGTATATTACGTAATTATTTTTCATATAACTGTTTTTAACCTGATTTAATTTCTTGTTTTTATCGTTTAATAGTTTATTAAAAAAGTATAATTAAACTATGTTTATTGACGTCATAAGGATAACTATAGCTTTATTTATTGTTAATTATTTTGATAACAATGGTAATATTTTGTTATCAGAATTATTGCATGAAATTGATATAATTGTATTGAACCATTAAAGATATAGCTGGTTTTATTTTCATTTTCTTAATGCATTATCCTATAATCTTTATTTATTTTTTATTCTACCATATTTTTGTCATTATTAATTTTATTATTTTATTTATTTTATACTATATAAATAAATTTCATTTATTTTTTATTTATCCATCGGTTCATTCATTCTTGTTTAATTAATTTTTAATTTTTACCTTTCTGTTGTAAGTTATGTGATAATCTACGTATATTTTTAGTATCTTTATTAAATTCAACTTTTTCTAATTAGTGAAGTTTATTAAAAACAAAACATATCATCTTATGAAATAAATTATTTCAAACAAATCTAGATAAAATTAATTTTTAATAGCTATATTTAATTAAATTAATTTTTAAATTAGATATTTAATAAATTGTTTTATTTGATTTTTATTTTGTTATTTTTGTAAAATATTTAATTCTTTTGTTTTGTAGTATTGAAAATTTTGATTGGTTTAATACCTATTAAACATCTGCCTCATTTTAATATGTTTTGTTTTTAATAAACTTTGAAATTCTTACGTTTGTATTTAGTTTATTTGAACTTTATTCGTACCATTATACAAAAAATCAAGTTATCTACAAGTTTTGTTTAAAACTTTACGTATTTATTAAGCATTTAACAAAGTTATTTTATGTCAAACATAATGTTTATATTTTCCGATGCCAATTTTTTTTAATTTTAGCCCAGATAATCGATAACTATTAAAAGTACAGTTTTGGGACCTACTTTTTTCAAACTTTCAGGTCAGTTTTTATATAAAACCACTAAATTTACCTTTTAATTTGAGAACCAAAAATTACAGATTGGCTTAATTTTACCGAAGGCGCAGAAATCAGGACAAAGTCTTTTGCCAGCCGACATTCACTAACGAAGCTTTTCCAAACTTATTTTTATATGAACTTTCTTGTTTATTTCACCAGTAGAACATGTCCTGAACGTTTGTTATTTTCTTCGTGAATCATCCTCTGTGTGTCCGCGCGCGTATATATTTTATTCTTCCCTTTTGTCTATTTTCTCTTTTTAATCTTTGAAAAATTTATGAATCATTGAAATTAATATATAGCTAATAGTTTGGAGTTTTTAGTTTAGACTTATTAAATATTTAATTGAAACATGTGATATGTACAAGTGAGTTTAAAACGTTATAAATTATAATCATTATAGAATAAAATTCTATAATTTGGGGTATATTTTGTATAACCCCATATAATTTTCATTATATGCAAGTATAATAAAATAACTTAATTAATATTAAGTTAGGAATAAGTGCACCTTTCTTAATTTTTGGATTAGAACTCTCGAAGTCGAGAGTTCTAAGATTCAAATCCTAATAAAGACAGTTACTTTTGTAAGGATTTGAATACTAGACCGTGTAGACCGGTGTTCTTTGGTGGTTGGGTCTCAATTAACCACACATCTCAGGCGACCTGAGACTGAACAAGACTACACTTCATTTTCATTCATACATATTATCCTCTGAAATAATACGTTACGGTGGTTCCGGAGGCTAAACAGGAAAAGAGAGGTCTATGGACGCTATATCTCTTATACTATACCTTGTTTTATCATCGGCAGGATACTTCGTTTCATCCTTGAGTCTGCATGTGTCGTTCTTAATTAGAACCCAACAACAACGGTATCGAGGAGTCAATCGTATTATCAGAACTGACAGCATGGTGATGGTTAATTTCTTTTCTAAAATAATTGTCTGAAAAACAACAGTTGTAAACAATATATCGATATAATTTCAGTTCGATTCTAAATCTCTTATTTCGATACTAATCGAAAATTTTAATTCTTTTTTACTTTCATTAATCGATAATTTTTGTTTTTGTAATTCAACAAATTGTAGCACCTAGAAATTATATGAGGTTCGAGTATTCCCCATCTTAAAGTTAATTATTCTATTTTAGTTTACCTAGAAAAATAAAGTCTTTAAGGAATTCCCCTTATTACGGTAATCTCTTCACATTTTCCGAACAAAACGAATTATTGCCTTTTAAAAAATAAAAAAATGATTTAAAACTCAATAAAATAAATTTTACTGGTTTAGTTAGGTCACAAACTGTCTGCCTCTCCTACCTAACAACAGCAATGAATTTATACTGTAACAGGTAGAAAAGCTTCCATAATAAGAAAGAGAGAAAAAATGAAGAAAGGAAATCGACAAACAGATTAAAAAAGAAAAATCCAAAAGAAATTCTTTCACAGAAATTTTATTTAAAGTTTTTATTTTTTCCTTAAGAACTCTTCTTACTGCGCTTTCATTAAAAAAGCAATTTTTTAGTTCCTTATTTGCTTCTCTCATTTATAAATTAAAAAGTAAAGGAAGAATAAGTTGCACTCTTACTTACCCTTTTCCATACTGTAGCTTGCTTTCCGCATTTTTTATTCTCACAGTAGTTGTCAGAGGTTTTTTTTTGCACAGGAAGAGAGAGGAAATCTCTACTAGATACCACCCGTCCCTGCATGAGCTGTCAGAGTTTAGTAAAAATAAAACGTACACATACTTCTTATATATGTTTTTCATTTACATTTGCCTTAAAATCGCTCTCATTTCTACATTATCAAATACCTTTTATTAGATCTAAAGTTGCCATTTTTGTTTATCTTCTAAAATCATTGTAGGAATAATGTTTTCTTGTCATGTTCAATGTTTTCTTGTGATGGTTTTTTTTTATAAAATTACTATTCACTAATAAATAGATCTACTATAATAGTCATTCAAGTATTATTTCATTTATTAATATTAAATAATTGATGTTACATTTATAAAGTGTTATTTCAGGTAGTTTTCTGCTTCTATCTGACGTAGTAAATATCTTTTTCCCCGACGAATACAGCTAGAATAGCTATAGTAAAGGGGAAAGTATAGTGATCATGTCAAAAATGGGGTATCGAGTTTTTTGAAATCTTTACGTTTGATTCTCAATGTAGATCAAGAAAACTTACATATTTGTGTCATACTGCTTTTGGCCTTCTTTCTCAGGATTAATCGATTTTCTTCAAATTTGACTTATATCTTCCTATATATGAAGAATTAATAAATTTTCTTTTTAAAATTCATTAATGGAGTGGGAGGATTTTTTCAAAATTCGTTTTTTTCGCGTTTTTTTTTTCAGAGGCATTCTAGGGAAAACTTTATTAAAGCAAATTTATTACCTTCAATGCATATATAATCCAAAAATGTTTTTAAAAAATTCAACTCACCTCTTAAATGAATTGAAATGTATGTTTTTTGTTCATTTGCTCTATCTCCCTCTGGTTTAAATATTTTCCAAAAATATTTTATACTTCATATATAGAGCTGTCAAGAAATGTCTACAGTTTTTTTTTTTTTAATTACAGACCCCGGGCTTGAAATGCAGAAAAGTTCTTAAATGTTATTTTTCTTATTTTAGCCTTAGTTGAAGGGGGTGTTAGATTTAGAGAAAACTTTAGTTAAAAAAATTTGTTAAACTTAACCAATATATGAATATTTTTAGAAAAATATTTCTTAAAATTTATTTCCCATTTCTGAAAAATATGTATTCCATTTTTTATGTTTTTTTGACTGTAACTTTTAATTTTCATTATTACCGGTATTAATGAGGAAAGTCATGCAATACTTTGCTAGCTATTTTAAACTCCATAGGTACTTTCATAGTTTTAATAAATGTTAGATACTTTAAAATTATGATCTGTTTTAATTACTGTTGTTTAAAAACTACCTAAGTCGATTTTATGGTACTTATATGATAAAATTTATTCTATAAAAGGAAAATCATTACTTAAATTAAGACCGTAAAATTCATTACCGTATAAAGTTAATTTAAACGCAAAATCGCGTAATAAAAAATATTTATTTTAAGCTTTAATTACTCAGAGTTGTATTATTATTAAATCAGTTTATTTTTAGATTAATTGATTTCTATTAATTAAACGATCAATTAATCTATCTTGACATCAAAGGTAATTAAAAAAAAAAAAAAGGCATATTTTCTTTAAATATTATTTGTAACTATTTTTATACGTACTTGTAATCTAATTTTGAGTATTGTTTTATATTAAAAAAACCTAAATTTCCTGATTCTTTTTCTCAACATTTCTTTTACGTTAGTTGATATATATGTACACACTTAAATAATAACGGCATTGTATTCACTAAGTTGTAAAACTTTATGACGTCATTGCAGTATTGCTGTATATTGTGAATAAAAATCATTAATTCTATTTTTAATCTTTAACCTACGTATATTGTCAAAGTAATTTTATACTGATCTTTATTTTTGCAAGGTTATTAACATTAATATTAGTAAAACACGTACGTATATGCTTGTATAAAATTAGTTAAAAAAGTTGAATCTTGTAACTATAAATTTCTATCACTTACACTTTTGACCTTCGCTATTCTGTCACGGTTAACATGTGTTTATATATTTCTTCTTGAATACATTGATATTATTATACAAAGTTAATAATATTTAGTTTAAAATTGCACGGAGTACTTTTTTTACTTATTCGTTTTTATTAGATTCTATCTTGAGATAAATGGCAACGCACATAAAGTTTTGTGAGCAATATCTTAGTGAAAGTTGTTTCTCAAAAATAGTAACATTACTGAAATAGAAAATTTTGAGAAAATACATATTTTTTACTTTCCTTTTATTATCAATATATATAAAATTACATGCCCTGTCTGACTTATAATCAGCGTCCAGCAAAAACTAATGAAGGTAGATTGATGAAAATTTGTATACCCGTTCTTCTAAGTGTAAGTGCGCACTAAAATAGATTTTTTGATAAATGGGGTAACATTAAATTTTGCTATTTTTTTAATTTCTCGGTAAAAATTGAAGATATCAACTTTATTTTTGGTGGGTGTAATTTTCATGTAAATATTTAAATTCACTTTCTAGATTTTGTTTAAATTCGACCTTGAAAGGGGTGAAGAAAGGTAAAAGAATTTCGAACAATGATTGCAAATTTTCCCCATTTCCGATTATATTAAACGAGATATTCGCTCGATTTTGGCTTGAAAATACTCTTCAGATAAGTATCTAAAAACGTTTTGAAGGTTTTTGAATTTTAATATTTTAAAAACATAGATTATTTTTTACATTTTGCCGTTTTATGATACCGTTATTGAATCAATTTTTATGAGATTTAATAACATTGCATTTTATGTTTGTAATTCTGATTATGTGTTTCGTGAGTGAAGCCGCGACGAGAAATGCTAATTTACACTAAAAACCATAACGTAAAATAACATTTTAAATGCAAAATAAAAATTTGGTAAATTTAAAAGCTTCTGTTGTATTATTGTTGAATTAATTTGTATTATATATATTAAAAAAAAAAACAACTTGTTTCTATATGTGCTAGTTATATAGATTAATTTTTTTTTAAATATTGTACAATAACTTGTTTATACAAATATGAACAAATGTTTCTTTTTTGTTTTGTTTTTTTTTTTTTAATTTTGTTGGTTGACGTATTTATGTATTATGTAACTTACGTTTATGCTAGATTAGTTTTATTATATAAATGTAAAGTTAATGATTCATAAGTATGCATTTTTTTCCTGTTAACTGTATGTGTTTCTTATAAAAAAAAAAGTTTTGCACGTTTTTCATTTAGTCTTATTCTCTCATGTATCAATTTTCGGTTGGATTTCAGTTCTTTTCATTTTTACAATTTTTTCATTCGCCATTCTTCCTCACCTCTTCATCAACGTTTTCCTTTATTCTCTTTTGAGTTGTGGTATTCATTTTCTTACAAATATTTACTAAGATTGATTCATCTTTTTGTGTTCCCTGATTACTATTTTAATACTATTTTTACTGAATACTATTTTTCTAATCTATTTTTCCTGTGTTTCATTTTTCATAAATTTACATATCTTTGCCTGTAGAAAATAATCTGTATGAGAAATTTTACTGATTTGCTAGAAAGTATTATTAATTTGTATTAAAAAACTTTTAGAGGCGTACTACAGGATTCAGTAGATTTTTCATACAGCTGATGTTAGTTATTCATTTTTCAGTAGATTCTTTCAACCTTATACAAATTTATACTTATCGTGATAATTGATCTACTAATGGGCAAATTGAAATAATAGGTTATAGGTAATAGGTTATATTTTAGTTAGTGTAAAAGTTTCTGTATTGTAAGATATTTATTACAACATTAATTCTTATGTTAAATAAGTTAATTCTTTTTTAAATGATCCACTACGACTTCCTTGGCATAATTGTAGCTTTTCAGCCTTTCATCTGGAAGGTCCTAAATTCAAATCCCGAGTAGGCATGGTATTTTTCTACGCTAAAAAATTACCATTTGATATTTCAACGTATAATATTCGAGTTCATATGGAGAATTAACTATTAAAAAAAATAGGATACCTCTTAAATTCTCATTTTAAGTTTCTGATTCTCTTTAGGGATATTAATTCATTGTATAACCTGTTAAACTTAAATTTGTTTAATATTACTAATAGATATTTTGTATTTCTGCCTTCAGGTGCTACGATATTAAGGCAAAATGTTCATTTCATTTTTAAATGTTATTAAATTGTACTACCGATATTAATATTACTAATTTATATATTATTATTATATAAATTTAATATATATTTATTTGTATTTTAATTTTGGGAGGACTTTTCTTAAATTTAATTATGCTTAGAATTTACCTGATAGGCACTTCAACCATTTAGACTTATTGTATTGACATCGGAGAGGAAACAAAGAGTTCAGATTGGACAATAGGCAAGGTTTTCCTTCTCCCATCAATAATCCATTAACATTGTACTGGCTTCTTAAGATTCTCAATATGGGCGTAATCCAGACTCATAAGATCCATATCGGAAAAGATAAAGATAATAAAAAGATAGAGAGATAGGATAATAAAAAGGAATCAGTGGTGAAAAATTTTCAGAAAATTGTCTTCGGTACTTGACAAATAACTCAAAGAACATCTTTAAGCTCTCAATACAGTGGTACTATATCCCATCTGCAGTTCCTCGGTAGTTCGAGGTATTTTTATCCAGGTTTTAATCAATTCAACTATTTTTCCTTAAATACTCGTATTGTATAAAATATATGCTACAAAAAATTTTCCCCCCGGAAATTAATACTCCATTGATACGATTAGGATTATTATTTTTACAGGAGTATTCTCTTTCATCCTTGGAACTGAATAACGTGCAGAACTATTCAGCTGAGTAATATATCAGTCATCCCATTGTTTTTATAATCAGTATATAAACTTTTAAAGTAGTTGAAAACGCTAATTAGAATTTGATGAATTTCCTGAAAATCGTTTAAATGGTTTTAAATTTTATTATTTTTTTTTATTTAAAGCAGTTTGAAACGTTTAATCAGCATTCTTTCTTGTTACACCTTGTAATACTATTAATAAAAAATCTATTCGTTAATGGAAATTTTATATGTTTTGGGGACATCGTGTAAAATAAAAGTTTTCTTGTATCTTTTTCAGTCATTATGGAACAGGATGGTCTCAATTAATAATTTGATTTCCTTCATTTATTTACATTTTGAAATAATTTTTAGGTTTCTCGTATATATAAATTTCGGAAATTTAGAGTATACTTTTACTCTTTAATTTATATTTATTATTTTTAAATTAATATGTTTACAAATTCTGGCTTTATCATCTATTGATGATTAAGTTTTTGTCATTACTTTTTTTACTTTATTTTTATGTATAATATTTCTTTGTGAAAATACAAAATGCTTTTAAAAAGAAATAAGTAAGTTTTTCAGGGTTAGGCAAACATGTTTTTTTTTTTAATTTTAAGTGTATAAATAACGGTTGATAACTTTTTTTAAGCAGCTTTTGTTAGATTATTTTTATCGAAATTAATTAATATTTGATGGTGGAAAAGTGGATTATAATCCTTGTAAAGAGGTACATTTAAATTGCGCATTAATTAAACTTTGTTTTAAATACTTTTGTAAATTGTTTACATAAAATAGTAGTACTGACGCACTGCCATCTTGTGTCAGGTAGCATTGACGTTATTGCCTGCTCAGTTGCTATAGAAACTAAGTAAACGATGAAAATATTTTCTGTTTCACGATCGGTAAATGTATTATCAAACGACTAATAATCGAACTAAATGTCTTCTGTAATTTTTATGACGTTAACTGTTATAGTTCAACTTTTCCATTCCTTTAGGGTGAATTCCATTTATAAATAAATGTTACTAATGAATTTAGTAATTATTAAATAATTCTCTATGTGCTCTTTTATTTTCTAGGTTATCTAGTTGATAGTTGAGTAGTTAATTTCTTTTTCATTATTATTCTATAATTTTTAATAGCTAATAATAAGGCTGTAAACCCGTTTACAGTCTTCCAATTTATCTTATGTAGTTTTTAGGTCCACCACTTGTGTAAATATTGCTGTTAATTTAATCTCAAATATCATAGAATACTGTAGTTAATGTTTATTAAGAATTCTTACGATTTCTAACTATTTCGCATTCTTTGAACCCATTTATTTGTCTAGAATAAATTTTTATACTGTCCGATCTGAGCATTTTGAAATGTACCTGGTAGGTGATTATTCGTGATACATTCATGTCAGTGGATGATCTGTGAAAATGATTTTAATAAAATATATATAAAATTAACATAACTATTTCTATTCTTCATTTTTATTCAGACTTAAATTCTTCCATAGATTCTTGGCGAGCATTATTTTCATTGATTTCTCGCAGCCTTAGTCTCAATCAGTCTTCTCAACACTTCTTACCAAATCTCTGAAGACATATTACTTTCCTGTCTGGCGTTATAGCGAGCTATAGCTTTCCCTTCGGAAAGTATTGCAATCGGCCCAATTTGGGCATATGCGGTTTTCTCCAGATCATTACATTTTAACACCTAAGGAACCCAAAAAACCCGAAAACCGGATGGAAATTTTCCAAATGTTCGTATTTACATATGCATGTTCGGTGTCGCACTCTAAATCACCATATGTATCCAAAACTACTCGACCGATTTTGACCAAACTTGCTCAGATTACTTCTATATATGGGGCATTAATTCCATTAAATCTTCAACTTAAATGTCAAGGTAGTGTGGCTGTAGAGCAAGGTCACCCTAAGCATCTCGAGATTTCGCCTAAATAAGGACTTATTTTTCTTAGGTACATTTGTTAATTAAAAAATAATAATATTTCCAAAAACGTTTTGCAAAATGGCACCTCCACCCCAGAAAATGTTCTAAATAAACTAGAGGCTAAGTGGGCATACTGCATCATTAGTACCCCGAGTAAGGAGCGCTAGTGTAGCACTGACGTATATCTGTAGTCGCCCCTCTCGCTCTCTTTTTCTTTTTAGCCTCCGGAACCACCGTAAGGTAATAATTCAAAGGATGAACGTAAATGAAGTGTAGTCTTGTACAGTCTCAGATTGATCACTCCTGAGATGTGTGGTTAATTGAAACCCAACTACCAAAGAACACCGTTATCCGCGATCTAGTATTTAAATCCGCATAAAAGTAACTGGCTTTACTAGGATTTGAACCTTAGAACTCTCGACTTCGAAATCAGATGATTTGCGATGACGAGTTCACCACTTAACCAACCTGATAGGTTTTCTGTACTCGTCTACTACATTGTAGCGTCACAGGTGAACGGTAGAATTAAATTAATTAATAATATTTAAAATGGCCGCTAGTACCGCCACACCCGCGCGAATGAAATACGGTATTCCCGCCCGCTTTAGTTAGAATCATTGAATTAAATAATTAAAAAATGTTATATTTAAATAAAATGATAAATATTTATATTAAGTTGTGTGTGTATGTATGTAAGCCGTGCATCAGTAAAAATCAGTTTCTATGAGTTTGTTATTCTTTCACGTAAAACTATTCAACCTACTAAGCTGAAGTTTTCCATAAAAATAATTTTTATATATAGAAAGAACATAGGACTGTTGTCGTTACGAAATGTTTCGCCATTTAAAGAATGTATCTTGAATGAATCTTAACTGCTTGCGGTAACAACCGGATTATGTTCCTTGCCAACAGTCAACTTTACTGTGGTCAAACCGTTGATCAAATCGAATTCAGAAACCGTTTGAAATTAAATTACAGTTTGAAGCGTATTTGAAATTAAATTTTCTACAAAAAATATCTCTTAAAGGAATTTTTCGATATATCTTTCGGTTATCGATAAAAGTGTCTTTAAAGATGCAACGGTGTACAGCGTACATTGCTTTAGACGTCCCCATCACTTTCAAGGGCCTCCAGTTTACAACTAAAGTTTTTTTCTATGGTAATAAATAAGTCACAAGGACAGAGGCTTCAAGTGACTGATTTCCACTTTGAAATATACAGACTACATATATATACAGTCTATATATATATATATATATATATATATATACAATCCAGAGAGAAAAGATGTAAATATCATATACAAGTCCATTCTTAGATTATGTTGTTCACAAAGTCTTGCATAAAAAATGTAAAAACGAAATAAAATAAAAAATCTAAACGAGAAACGAAATACGGTCACCTCCTGGTGGTGTTTGTTGGGTAACATAAGAACCGTTCAAAATACGTTTTTACCCTACGAAGGATGAGTAATCAACTATAAGTACTGTTTTGGATTTGGCGGCTGACTATTCTGAAACTGCATACTTCAGAAAGTTTCGACTCCTGTGCTGAGCAAACCTTTGCTCTGAAGAAATTACAATACACTGATAGTTTTTATAAATTGAACAGGCTTTAATTGTTATTTATCAGTATTACTCTCAGAAAAATGAAGATGAACTATTGTGCGTCGAGGGGTTGGAAACCCCTGACCGGTTACTACGCTATAATTTTATGACGTATAATTATTATAAAAGTTTTACAGTTCAATGAGAGTTTTAAGGTATTAATGTACTAAGTGGGTTACCACTTGTTTTAATGGCAAAAGATACGTGGTATCTACTACTTGTGATATACTTAGTTTTATTCTGCAGCCCGTGGTCTTCTTTAATAGATGTGCCATTTTATCATTCATACAACTTTTACACACAAATTTTTCATATTTATCAATTGTTCCAAATCTACTAACATTGGGAAGATTTGTACAACGTATGTCAATCTTAGAAGGAAGGCATTTTAAGTTCTGATAAACTTAGTTTTTTTAAATTCATTTTTTCTTGTATTTTATTCTGTCAAAATACTACGGGTCTTATTTCGAAAGCGGACAGTTTCCTAAATTAATATTATTGTAAAAAATAATTCTTACTTATATTTATTGTTGTGGAAGCCAAATCTTGGCAATATCATGCAAAATTTGATTGAACGAATCCCTGTCGATATTACGTTTGCGCCAAACGAATTCGCATAGATAGCGTAGATATCGATGATATCGATATCGATGATAGCGTAGATATCGACACTCCTTGCAATTCCGCTCTTTCGCTGTTGCCCGTAAACTCTCCACTGTGTTTGTATGCGTCCCGGTAATTGGATCTCGAAAGTTAACCTAGTGATTAACAGTTTGTTTGTATGTATTAACAGTTAAAATTGTAAGTTTGTAGATTAGGAATACAATCGTAACTCCACCAACTATCAGAAATTGTTTGTCCCAGGTCTTTTCTTTGTTTTTCCCGTTTATCCTCCGGTAATTACCTTTCAGATAATACTTCATTTACACTCATACATATCACCATGTATGAGTGTAAATGAAGTGTAGTCTTGTACAGTCTCAGTTCGACCATTCCTGAGATGTGTGGTTAATTGAAATCCAACCACCAATGAACACCGGTATCCACGATCTAGTATTTAAATCCATGTAAAAATAACTGACTTTACTAGGACTTGAACGCTGGAACTCTCGAATTCCAAATCAGCTGATTTCGGAAGACGCGTTCACCACTAAACCAACCCGGCGTTTTGGTTTGGCCGTACAGGCATACTTAATGTAACTATCGAATTACAGTAATACGAGACTTCTGATTGGTTCAGATCACCAGCATACGACGCTGATCAGAATAATGATCATTTTGATTGGTTCATGTGGTTCGATTCACTGCACATCATTGGTAAAATTAACGAGTCTTTCAATCGGCTATTTTCCCCAGTTGATAGCGTATTAATATCTACAGCCATGACTTAAAGAGTGAATGTTAATAATTAAAAAAAATTTATTTATTAATTTTTTTTACGGAAAAATTAATTTTATTTTCGATAATTGAGATGTATTATGATATCTTTACGTACATATAACTGTAAGTATATTATATTCGTACATAATATTCTCTTATATGCTTGCAGGTCAAACACGTGTGGGCGAATTACGAATGTACATGATATTTTAAGAATATTCGTATTTATCTCACGTGAAGTATGAAATATGGACTAGTAGTAATTTTTGTTGTAATTATAACATAGATAAATATTCAGGGTCTTCTGAAACTAGTCCATCTTGTTTTTAGGTTAATTACCAATAGTTATTGCGACCTCATAATTGTTATTATTATTTTTTTTTTATTAATATTACTTTTTAGTATCAACATGCTATGCACACACATGTGCGCATATATATGGGTAAACGATAAAAAATATCGTCTGTGTATATGTGTACATAAATAATTGTTTATGCCGATCACCGTGGCAGGTAGTATCGTCTCGACCTTTCATCCGGAGGTCCTGGGTTCGAATACTGGTCAGGCGTGGAATTTTTCATACACTACAAATTTATATTTTCAAATTGCTACGGACGAGCTTTTTTGTAAGCTTCTCTGAATTCATCCGTCAATAAATAAATACTAGTAAATAATCAGTTAATACTCGTAACTACATCTGTACGAACAGACCAATTTTCATGAAAATATTATCGACATTTTTGTAACATTGGTTTCATTATTATTAGTTACTTATCGCAGTATGAGTTTCGGTTGTTAAGGACCAAGAAAAAATAATAACAAATAATTCAGTGAACATTCAGCTTGTTTGATTTTGAAACAGATTTTGGGGTTCCATTTAAGCACCGTTATCAATAACAAAAGAAAAAAGAAAAATACATTTTTCCAGCATTATAAGTTCAAAATTCATTACGTTATTTTTTTTTTCAAAAGTTTCAGTAATTTATACAGTTACTGAAATTTCAGTAACTGTATAACAAACTAAACTTTAATTAATTATGTAACAAGTGATAAAAATGTTACCTATTATCAATTTATTGAATTTGATATTCTGAGATATAGCCTATTCAACCTTTCAAAATTTAACCTTCATACAGAGTAAAAAATTATTTCATTACATTTTTCACCGGAAGATATTTAAATTTAAAAAATATATAAACGCCGGGTGTTAACAAACTGTGTCAACCCTTAAATAACTTTTCAAAAATTAAACTTAGAAAAATAAAATTTAGCCAATGCATCTACCTCAAAACGGTCTATTTTTCTTTAATAAAAAAACTGTTCCCTAAGCACCAGGGAACTCCCACGGAGAAAGCAAATCAAAAATTTTAAATAAAGGCGAAGGCCTGTATTTTATACATTTTTTAAGAGTATTAAAAAACAAAAATTTTAATTTACAAAACTTGTCTACGAAAACCCTAATCAAAATGGCGATTCCTTAATATTTTACACTCTTTTATTTAACTTGTTCTGTGCGCTGTGTCGCACGGCGGGATGGTTAGAATTTTGTCATCAATATTTAACCTACGTCCAGATAAGATAGAAGGCTAAACTTTTGCACAATGCCTCTTTTCGATGTCAGTGCATTGTAATAAAAAAATCGCATAAAAATCATTACAAATGTTTTAAAAAGTAATGGAAATTTAAACAACCGCGCATGCTTACGAAAGACTTCGAGGCTGAGTGCCAGTTAGCAGCGCTTTCTGCTATGCAAGAAAATGAATAGCCTATATATAATGTGAAGTTGGGTTATATATGGACAGCTGTCTACTAGTAAACCCACCGGGTTGGTCTAGTGGTGAACGCGTCTTCCTAAATCAACTGATTTGGAAGTCGAGAGTTCCAGCGATCAAGTCCTTGTAAAGGCAGTTAGTTACTTTTATACGCATTTGAATACTAGGTCGTGGATACCGGTGTTCTTTGGTGGTTGAGTTTCAATTAACCACACATCTCAGGAATGGTCGAACTGAGACTGTACAAGGCTACACCTCATTTACACTCATACATATCATTCTCATTCATCCTCTGAACTAATACCTGAACGGTAATTCCCGGAGGCTAAACAGGAAAAAGAAAGAAACTGTCTACTATTAAGTGTCAGTGAATCGCTGTTCTTATGTACAAATGTGTTTTGAGTCGGTTATTCATTTTGCTACATCATTATATTTTAGAAGAAATCTATAAGTACGATTGTATGCTATTGTGTAGAGTTACGTAATCTAATAATTTATACAGTATGCTTAAAAATAATAAATTAACACATTTCCCTAATATTGTGTCCAAGAAGTTTCATTATAATACACCGTCTAATTGTGACCACAATATTTTTTATTCTAACCGACTAAAAACTATGAAATTATTTATTACATTTCCCAGCTACATTTATTTATAATAGTGCATATTGAATGAATTTATTAACAAAATTCCTTTACATTTTTTATAACGAATAATAAAAGCGTGGGGCGCTTCTCATTGTATTACATTACATTTTTTAATCATTTCATTGATAGTTTGCTTTTGGTTTTAAGAAAAATATATCGTTTTGAGATAGGAACATTTGCTGAAAGTTTATTTCTTTTAGCATTTCATTGTTGAGTTATTATTTAAGAGGAACTGCTGACCACTTTTGAAATTAGGTGTGAAAATAATAAATTACCATATTGTTTAAGATTGTGTTACTTCAAGTTTTTTTGTTTTTAGTTGCCCTTTAAAATAATCTATCACAATTTTCTCCTTTCCATTAAAAGTATTTGAGAATACGGGCTCCATAGTCGCTTAGAGTGCTGTCTAAGGCTGAAAAATATTGTCGCGTGTTCGCGGCTCGATCAGGATATTGAGAGACTGACAATTGAAAATGTTTATATAATTACAATTTATTGGTTTAAAAACATAAGTAAAACAAGACCAATCAATAATAATTGATAATCAATTTCAGGTAGATAATCAATGACAATAGTAATAATAATAGTAAACGACAATCATAAGAGAAATAATTAAAAAAAGGTATAGTAATCACAACCACAATAATAATAATATGTAAACAGTTTTTACATACAAAACAGAATTTAGAATACTTGTCAGGATTTATTCACTGGTAGATAAATAATTAAAACCAGAATTCAGTCCTAATGAGAAAAAACCACCTTGTTGGTCTTGTAGTGAATTCGTCATCGCAAATCAGCTGATTTCGAAGTCGAGAGTTATAAGGTTAAAATACTAGTAAAGGCAGTTACTTTTATACGGATTTTAATACTATATCGTGGATTTCAGCGTTCTTTGGTGGTTGGGTTTCAATTAATCACTCATCTCAGGAACGGTTGACCTGAGAATGTGCAAGACTAAATATTGCATCGAAGGACAAAAGCCTACTTATAGGAAACTGTTCATTTTTTAAATTGATTAATTTGGTTACAAGAAAAAATCATAAAACTAATTTATTGAAGCACTTCATTTTATTTTCAAGGAAATACAATGATACTAAAAATCCGGTTATAAAATTATATTTGAAACCAAATTAAGTTATAAAACTTTTTTTATAATTTCGTATTTCTTAACTTAAAAAAAATAGCAATTCATTTTTTATTGCCTCTTATTCTCCTCGCGCTTTTGTTGTGATTACCTTTTTGTATATAAAAAATGTTTAACGTTTATTAAATTTCAAGATGATAATGCAGTATTCTATGGTAGAAGATGAGAGCTTATTCGCTTGTTTTACATCAGTCAGTTGATGCTTTATATTCCTTTCTCTTCAATACTAATTTTTTAACGTAAATATATATATATATATATATATATATATATATATATATATATATATATATTCAATTCATTCTCCGTCCTAATTAACTGTTTTATTGTAATCTTTCTCTTCTCTGCAGTTCTCACTTTCTTACCTAATGCTGTATTACAAAATCAAACAAAACTGGATGTCTTTTTATTAGTCCTGTCAACTTGTTCACTTTATTAGATTTTTACACATATTTCTCTTCTCTCCTGTTCTTTAGCCCTTATTTTATCGTTACTTCTATAACATCACATTTCAAAGGCTCTATTGTTTCCTTTCTTTTTTCCTACTGACCAAGTAACAGAAAATATTAATGTTACCATAAGTTGCTTCATTTCACAGATGTTCTCAAAAAAATGTTTCTAATTTTAAATTTATTATTGATAATAGCTTGTTTTTCCCCGTAAAAGCTTCACTCGCTTATATCAGTCTGCTTGCGACATCTATCTTAAATTTTCCATTTTGTCCTTTTTTATTATTCAAGTAATAAAATATTAATTTATTTATATGCAATTTCGGGTTCGGTATGCGTGTTTAAACCGACATTCTCTATGATAAAAATAACGTTTCTTTCCTTTAAAATTAAAAACAAATGGCGGCTACTTTTATTGATCATAGAATAAACGGATTTTGATGTGCTAGAATTTGATGTGTCAAAATTTTTCAGTATTGCGATTGGTTAAAAATTCGGATTTCCATATCGGTTGATATTTATAATGTATTCTGATTGTTCAGAACCGACCGCTGCTGGAATTAATTTAAATTTAATGTTTTCCGATCGGTTAGATGTATTTTGTTCGGAAAAGAAATGAGGTATTAGGATTTTTGGATGACAGTATATTCCAATTTGCCAGTAATTTCCAATTTTGAGATTCTTTGGAGGATTATTGTATTGGATCTGCTGGTGAAGGTTTTATTGGAATTTCATTAGTTAGATTCCTTTCCGTCGTATTGTACGTTAGAATTAATGAACATTTTATGGTATTTTGTTAAATGAATTTAATTATTTGTTGACTTTGTCATTTGTTGACCAATGACTTTGTTTACTCTTAATTTCTAATATCTGTTATCTAGCATATCTCCGTTTTACTTGTTTGCGCAGTATTACTTACCAATATCAGAATGTGTTTTAAGAAAAATTGATAAATTAATTTATTTTTAACTAGGCTTAATATTTTTAACGATTTAAATCTTAACAATTTACGCTATTTCTTCCCTTGAAAATTTTCCACTGGAACCTCTTGATGAATAATACATTTTTATGGCATTTATTTATTCAGGATGCCCTTTACAAAAAAAATAAAAAAGCTAAAAATAAAAGCACATAAAATTTAACTTACTACATTTTCGAAAAATTTAGCCCATTCGCTTTTTGGTAAAACATTTTATTAATTTACAATTTTAGTAAATAAGTTTAAATAAATAAATCTTTTTACAAATTTCATAGTAACGTTTTCAAAATTTTAAACTATGGTTTCTTCCCAAATTGTAAGGAATGATTTTTGTAATTTACTCACTATAGATGAATTTTATTAAAAATTACATAAGGATAAGAAAACAAATAAAAGTTGAAATTTTAATTTTTGTAAAGTATTTTTTGGAAGCGTAGCTCATAACCGATCACATGCATGTTGAATATAATGCATCTTTTTAAACATAAATATCACGCTTGACAAATTATTTTTACCGCAGATTTTCAAAGTATTTTCAATATCTTTAAACCCGTATTTCGGTATTCTGTGCTAATTTTCTTTTTAAGATAGTTTTTGATGCTGGACATTGTGTTTCATTTTCTAAAGGATATCTATAGGCCTGCTCTCTCTCTGTCTGTCTGTCTGTCTCTCTCTCCCTCTCTGCTAAGATATTTTTTTTTATCTTAGCATAATTTAAAACTTTTTTCTTGTTTCGTATATCTTAATTGTAATTCATGGTTTTATCATACTGTTCTAAATGGATTTAAAGATCTATCTGTCTATATATATATATATATATATATACACATATAGGTGTAAAATTTGTATATATCTTTCTTGTCATATATTTTTGATTCTAAGTACATCTAGTTTGTATTTCAACAAATTTATTTTCTCAATGACAACTACTATTTTTTTTAAATATTTAACAAATTAAAACAAATAGATATAAATTAAAACGTATTAAAATCGAACTAATTTTTAGTAGGTGTTACCATAAATAAGGATTATCACCAAAAAAAAATCTTATAATGATTTAATATTATTGAAGACTAAAAATTTAAAAAAGATCATGAACCAGTATTTTTATAATTAATTAAAATCCGTAAATAATATTATTCTGTTGAGATTATAAATTTAAAAAAATTTAGAATACCTTGAATTTTTTGTGCATCCTCGTTTAACGTTTTCTTGCGATGTTTTTTTTAATTTTAATCATACAAAACCATTCGTAACAGTGAACAGTTACTTGATGAAATTTTAAAATTTAAAGTACCTAGAAATCCGTGTACGTAAAAGTGTATGTAACTATAAATCTTTGTTTCTCTGAAAGCAACTTTACTTTTTTAAAGCCTTGAAATGTTGATAATTTTAATAGAATTTAGTAAAGAATATATCGATTCAGTTATGTTAATGATAGATGTTGATTTTATAAATTAAAGAATTGATGGAAGAAATTTTATAGAAGGTTTTCACAGCAGTTAATTTTTAATATAACTGTTGAAATAGCCTGATGATGGACAGCTGTTTTAGAAGAGGATTGAAATATTTTATAAGAGTATAAAATGTAATGTTGTGCATTTTTGTGGTATTTTTTTTATAAATAGTACAATTTATCAGTTAAATTCTGATTTAAAAGTTAGATTGTATGTGTAATAGGAACCTGAGGCTTGAGTTCTAGAACTTGCATCTAAACTTGTTCTAGAAGATGCATCTAAATAGTTTACTTATTATTTGAAATAGTTCTTTTTAATAAAAGTTTCAAAACTGTAAATTTATAATGTACTAATTAATATCTCTTTTTATTAATAACAAAAACACATGGTGCGTTGGTTTGTTTGTTGTATTTGCTCACATTTTTATTTTAGCTGCTATTGGCGCAGAGCGGACCACGTGTGCGCCGGACAGCTGCGCGCAGTCGTTTTTAACCGTTACCATCTAGCGGGAAACATTGAATTAACAATTATATGATACATTTTTTTGTGTACTATAAACAGTACGTTGTTTAAATTAGCATTTATTATACTTATTATTTCTTTATATTTTGTTTAAAAAAAACTATTGTAGACATAAGTTTTTTGAGATTTTTATAAAAATAAGTAAGTATAGAAGCACCATGCTTCTTGATACGAACGATGTATATGTATATAATATGTAAATGTATTAATTCTTTTACTTCATTATATTTCTGTCCCCTTGGCAACAGAAATATAAGTAAGTAAAATTACTAATCTTTTTTTCTTTAATGAATATTTGTAAAATACTTAATATTCTCACAAACATGAGGATACAAACGCGTCAAGGGTCCAAGGGGTGAAGCTCCTTGACCGGCTAGTTATATTTACTTATTATTAATAAATAGTTAAATCACTTAATTATTTTTCATGTAATTATTACTTTTTATAAATTTAACAACAAGATTACATTAAAAAAACCATTAAAAGTACTAGTTTTGTAATGTTTTATATATAAATTGCTATACGTAATTAACATAAATAAGTACTGTTCTTTTTTTATTTTTTTTTTTTGGGGGGGGGGGAGTTACTTCAACTATGAACCACACAAGTGTCATTTCTTCTGGTTTCTATTTCTTTTCTCCCAATATTCTTTCATTCATGTGTTTAGTCTTTCTCCGACCATTTCACTTTGTTGTGATTATTTCGTTTTTCACCGTTTCAAAATCACTTTTGTGTTTTTTTCGTCTGAATAGCTTTGTATCTTTCATTTCCTGTTCTTAGATCCTTGGGTTCTATAATATTTTCTTCATTTGATATAGGCTTTAAAATTTATTTTTTTATTGTTTCATAATATACTATTCCTGAGTGTAAGGGCCAACATAACCGCCGTCCTAGAAACTACCCGCTCTATAAAATGGTAACTGCTATTAATTAGGAGGTGAAAACACTAAAAAAGTTAGCTATCCGGAAACAAGAAAAATTGTTAGCAATCGAACATCTCGATCTACGTCAACTTATCCACAAGCAACTGGCCCCTCTTCATCGTCAAATGTCAACGCAGAACAATTACTTTCTACTCTTCCACCAAGTCTTGCAGCTATCATTGAAAAAATCATAGATAGTAGAATGAAAGCTTCTCTCCCTGAAGAAAGAGTAAAACCTATCAAGATACAGATACTAGTCGACATTGTACGAAAGATTTGGAGAAGACAACTGAAAAGGTCAAACATATTCCTTTGTGCAGTCACAAGGTGAAGGAAAGGGTAGCAAGAATACAAAAGAAAAATTCTTCTGAGCCTAGTGGGATGCAGGTTCAACAAGGTAAAGAAAGTCCTAGATAAGAAACTTATGGAATCTCCGAAAACACAAGAGGACTCCAGAAGAAAGGGCGAGCATTTCAGCCACCCGAAAAGTCTCAGCAGGGAGTGCATCGAGTCTAGAACTGGTTGCAGTGTTCTCCGCACCACTTGAGCAGGGACCTCTCCACCACCCTTGGCGGTATCGGAAGAAGAAGATTCCATCTCCGAGATCTCAGATACAATATGTCCTCTGAAGTCGAAGCAGTAAGAAGAATGTAAAAAAGAAGTAAAAAAGGATGGTCCTTTTTACTTTTTTTTAAAGAAGTAAAAAAAATATATTATATCAAAAAACATAACCTGGGCGGTAAATAAAAGAGAAGTTAGAAATCAAGACTCTTTTTTTAATTTTTTAATTTTGAAATGTATTTATTTTAGGAAATGTTGTAAATAATTACTAGCTTCTTTCATCGAAGTGGGAAAGTTATTGTCCCTTTGTTTTTGGGAGAAGGGTTAATGACCCTTCGATCCCGAAATCGATGCCCGAAACACCGAAGAAAAAATCAAATAGTCATCTAATTTAAAAAAAGTTTTGTAAATGCATAGATCTTAATTTTTTTTTGTTTTTGTTTGTTTTATGCATTTTATCGAGACTTCCATGGTTTCCTTGATCCTTCTAAGCAAATATCAGAATAATTCTTTGCAGTAATATACATATATATTGTTGACTTTATAAAGTATATAATTATGATTTATTGCGCTTGCTACTAGAGTGTAAACTTCTGAAAATCTTTCACTGTTTACGAACTCCTATTTTTTCAGATCAATAGAATATGTTGCTTGATTGTAGTTTTCTCGATCTTGGGAAGATCGATTGTAACTCGTTTACAGAAACATGACCTTGAGTTGCTGATCATATGAGAAATATGGACCGTGGCATTAATATCCAAGTTTCTATTTCTATGATCAAGATAATAGTCTTTGATTAGTATATATATATATCTAGAATTAATATTTTATTTTGATATTTTTTAACTGCATTTAAAGCTAATATTAATCCAAAAATCATTAATTACTTCACCTTACATTTTTTTATTTTTTTAATAGTATCTCTTTTCTTAATTTTTGCAATTTTTATTTGTTTATATATTTTTTTTAAAATAAGGGATATTATAACCATTGTTTATGAAAACATTTTTTCCATTTATCATTATAGCAGAAAAATACAATAATTTTATCTTTCGAAATTTTGTTAGAACAATTAAAATTTTATTCTTGTTACAAGGTGTTATGTAAGTAAAATTAATTTTTTCCTCCTTGAAAAAATAAACAAAGAAAAAATAACACGGTACATTTGTTTTCTGTCCTAAAATTATAGTTTGTTAAAAAAAGTATTCTAAAAATAGATCTTTAATCTGTAAGATATATTTGAAACCTTGAACGTTGGGAAAATTATTCTATGTAAATATTGTGTTTATTGTATGTAATTCGTTTTTCAAATTCACTTAATAGAAGACACGTACGGTTCAAACAATTCTTTGTCTTCTGTCTTCAGTAATAATACTGTTTTTCTTTGTATTCAAACTGTGTAAAAAATATATATAATACAATCTGTGATTGTTACGAACAAATATCTCTGTACTTACCGTAAAGTGACCGCTGCAAACTTACTACAGTACATCTATCCTCTATCATTTTTTAAGAGATCCGTGTCTTAACATGATTTAATAAATAAATAATAGAATTAAAAAAATTATTAAATTGACAATTTTTCTTTTTTTCATCTCTTTATGTTTGTTTCTAAAATCTAAGGGTACGGTAGAGAATCTTTCCCGTCGCTCTGGGGATGCCTTCTTTGTGTATTGATAATGTTCACTAATCTGTGTTATATCCTTAGATGTTTAGAATTAGGATTATTTTTAATAAGATTCATTAAAAAAAATGACTGTAGTTATGAAGACAGTACAAATGTAACTTTCAGATTATTTAAGAATATCTTCAATAGAAAAGTTCTTTAATCTTTATTTATTTTTAAAAAAGTCATTTTCGTAAAATTTCACAAAAGAATTTCCATTGATTCAACATAGATTTATTTTAAGTTTGATGTCATGACTAAAATATTTGTAAACGATCCGACTTCAGATTCACTTTACATTTGAAATTAGTCACTTTCAAGATTGCTAATACTCCACTTTACTGATGAAAGTAAAAAGTGTTAACGTTAGAAAAAGTGGATAAAATTCCTAATAAACTTACAGATGATCTATCTATATCAATCCGATTAATGATTTTATAGACAGGAGCGATGAAAACTTATGTAAACTTCTATCGCATATTGTTGCAGTAATTGAAACCTTACGGTACGTCAAACTATCTCCATTTTTATTAGTGGATTTCTTCGGTACAACTAATATTTAGGTGAATTTTCTATTTTTCTTTTATCAGATCTGAATTTATCTTACGGGTTATATTAATTTCAACAATTTTATTTCATTATTTTAATTTTATAAAAACGGATTTTATAATAACTGGAATACTTTAGGTGTTTTGAATGACCTCCTCCAACATCAGTACAACACTGCACACGTTTCAATTCAAACACTTTAACCAGCTGATGTACTGGAATGTCTCGTACTTATGCTGTTATTGTTGTTTTTAGTTCGTCAGTCGTGAGTGATCTGTTGGATTGTTTTGTGCTTGTTTTGCTGCCCTCTGTAGAAAGTAACCTGGGGGAGTCAGATCGGGCGATCGTCCAAGCCATAAAGCCCTCAAAATTATTCGTTCACCAAAGACATTTCATAAGTTCATTGACCTGTTATTTATCTTGTGGCGCCATCTTTTTGGAACCAACAGCACAATAACTATCACTATTAACTGTATTTTCAAAAAAAGACTGGACCCACAATGCGCGTTCTACTCGCACCGATTCAGACTCCAATTTTCACTTCGTGTAAAGATTTTTCATGGGGGATAGTTGTCATCCACAGTCGTATATTTTTGAACTAATATATCCTCCCAGATAAAACCACGCTTAATCTGCAAAAAACGTAATGTTGAAGATACCTACAAGATTGTGCTATCCTACATACTTCAAGATAGTCTTTTTAACAGAATGTTTTGAAGAAGCGTAATTTCAGCGGACAATTTCCTCGTACATTCAGCTTTTCTTCGCTGTCCTCTTTTTTAAAGAATTTTTTTTTTTTAATTAAGATTTTGAAAACAACTCCATTGATTAGAAACGAAATCCAAAATATCGAAGAATAAATCAATACTATTGTGTCAAAAAAATATAGAATGGATTCCTCCAAAAAATCATATAAGGAGTTATTTTATTAAAAGGAGATTTTCGTTGGAAATATTTACTTATAAAAAAAGTTGTCAAAGTATTGACAAAAATTAAAAGGGTTAGAGCCAGAAAACAAAAAGAACAATAGATATTCTTTAGTAGCGGGAATAAACTTTAAGAAAATGTTTTCTAAAAATATTCATATATAGGTTAAGCTTAACAAATTTGCTTAAGTAAAGTTTTCTTTAAATCTAACACCTCCTTTAATATAAAGCTAAAATTAGAGAAAAGAAACTTTCAAAAACTTTTCTGTACTTTAGATCCGGGTTCTATAAAAACATTTCTTAATATCTCTATATATGAAGTGTAACTTTGTAAAACATTTAAAGGGAGAATAGAAACAAAAGAACAGAAGGAAAATAGAGCAAAAGAACAAAAAACATATTCTTCAATTTTATGAGGTGGGGGTTTAATTTGTGAAAAAAATTTGCATCCAATACATATGGATTGTAGGAAACAAATTTGCTTTAATAAGATTTTCTCTAAAATGCCTCTGAATAAAATCGAAATCATGGTTTTCGCGATATCTCCCCACCTCAATGAGTAATGTAAAACTTTAATGTTGTAAAAAATTAATGTAATGAATGACCTACATATAGAAATATTTAAACCAAATTTTACGAAAGTCGGTTCGATTAATCCTGAGATATAAGACCAAAAGCATACACATACGTAATACATATGTACACATATACATACAATACATATTTTTTTTTTTTTTTTTGGTCTATATGAACTAGTTTGGCACTAAAACATAAATATTTGGAAAAACCTCGATACCCCACTTTTGATAATACCATACTTGCATCTTTAATATTTTGTATTTTTTATTATTATTTTTTTTTTTTGGCATTTTCCCTGCTACACTTGATTTGTGTATAAATATTTATCCGTTTAACATTCTAAACGATCTATCAGTAATTAATGAAAAACTTGATATATGTATGTATGTTGATATATATTTATGTATGTTATGTTGATGTAATGCTAGATGATTATTTACGTGTATACGAATGCTAGGTATAAAATGTGTTCTTTGAAAATATATCTAATGAGTTCACTCATATACGAGTAAATCTATATAGAATTTTATATTTTATTGGATATAATTTAAAATTAGAATTAAAGCATAATACGTACAATTAAGTCGTCATATATAATACGAGTTCTGATATCATGAAATATCAAACAGGTGTTTTGGCAATCATTTTACGTCAGTTGTAGAGCCAAGTAACTTCTTTCTGATCTTGATTATCTCAAGGTCTATTTAATTACATCAAGCTCAATATTTTTATTTATCTTTCTTTTTGTTTTAAGTCAATTAGATTTGATATTGATTATTTAGCGTCATAAAATTAAAGACTTTATTTATATAAATTACTATCAGCTGGCTGCAGCATCATAGGGCTCCTTGAAATGTCAGAATTTTTTTCCTAAAAACGTTGTTTCAAGTTTTATTTCTTTTTTTACTCTCAACTCTTTTAATTGTGTTTTTTTCTAACATTTGACGTAAAGGAGTACAATCACAAAATAATGTTGCTGTATTTTCAAAACTAAACTAAGAAATAAAGTTTCCTGTGAAATTAATTTTTTTTTTAATTTTGCTTTGAATTATATCGGTTTTAGTTTTAATTTTTTTTTTTTGTAAAGTGTATCCTTTTGTAACTTTTTTAAAGAACGTTCTCTTTTATATTGTAATTTAAAAGTTATTTCATTTTATATATTTTATTAGAATTATTCTCGCTTGGTATACAAATAAAAAGACATAACTCAAAATAATTAACCAATTTAGTTTATTATAAAGAGTGAGCAACATAAACCGAACCCGTAATGAAACCGCTACCCAACACTATTTATGAAAAACTCTTTCGCAACTAGCGCGACTAGTGGATGCATATATTACTGCTGAATTTTGCTGCCGTTTGGCAGGTGGTTAAGTGTCAATACAGTATACGTTTTGTTGCAGGGCAGTATTTTGAGTGCAGTTGTGTTTGTGTAAAATGCCTTATTCAATCCAGGAGAGGATTCCTATAGTTGAGACCTATATTCGTTCTGGATTGTTTGAAGAATCACGCCAAGTATTCGTAGAAAAGTTTCCGAATGCCTGTATCTCAGCGAAGAGTACCATACACGATTTAGTTAAAAAATGGCATACAACAGGTTCGGTTTCAAATGCAAAACGAAATAGACAACTTTCCGTTAGGACTGCACAGGTCATTGCCGATATTGAAAGGAGAATTACTGCCATTCCAAAAAAAAATCACAACGAAAATTATCCCAACAATCTGATGTTGAATATACATCTTGTCTTAAAATCCTTCATGAATTAAAGTTGAAATTATACCGCATTACAAGTGAAGGAGACAGACAAACCGAAACGACTTGATTATTGCAACTGTCTTCTCGAAAACATTGTTGGTGGACAGATAGAGTTGTGTACTGGCGTTTTTTTCCTTTGAGGCTACTTAAAGGAGAGAGTTTACGCATCTAATCCCCACAATATTGATGAACTGAAGGTGAGCATTCAGCGAGAAATTAACGTAAATGACGATAACGTTTTGCGTCAGACGACTCTCAATATGATCAGTCGAGCACAAAAGTGCATCTATGCCAGGGTAGTCATTTTGAACATGTTTTGTAACAATAAGGTAAATAAATGTAACATTTAAATTACGTTTTATGTTTTTCTTATTTACTTTATCATCCGTGTCATTCATAAAATTTCATTCCAACATAACCAACCGATTCTGCAGCGGTTACGTTATGGGTTCGGTTTTATGTTGCTCGCTCTGTATAAACTATGTTACATCTTATTTAGCTTTAATGAATCGATATTTCCGCAGTTTATTGTAAGCTGTGTTACAGGAAATAAGAGTCCTATGAAAATCCACACAAGCTATCCTACAAGAAGTACTAATGAATTCCCATATGCTAATCATTAACGTAGTTTAAGAACCTTATCAATAGAACAAAAAATAAGGAAAGAATTAAAAATAAAAACATCCAGATGATAGAATGGTGCATCTGCTAATATAAAAATCGCAACACGAGAGATAATCAAAGTTACCAGCAGGCAGAAGACACCCATTCTTCTGTCTACAACACCAATAATCTTTATGTAGAATGGAATTATCACATTACTGATAAATGATTTTGCATCTACCGGTGAAATATATACTGCAACAAAATTTTCTTACCTCTAGGAACAATAGTCAACCGAAAGCTTTCCAAGAAATACTTGTATCCGTTTCCTTTAATTGTACAGCAAGCGGAATTATGCAAAAGACTGTAAACTGTTCACCCTAATCTTTACTGAACAGTTGTTTTTCTATTAATCTATAAAATACAAATTTATCATTTAAAAATGTAACCTTAATGCAAAACAAATTTATGCATTGTTTTCAAAATTTCCTTTTTTTTAACGCAGATCATATATTTTTGAACAGAAACCTGTATTAATTGTTTTTCAATCAATTTTTACATCAATTTTCGAATGAAAGACAAATTAATGGATGTAAAATTGTTAATTTAATTGTAATTGACGATGTAAATATTTTTACATCCACCTTTACATCCAGTGGATGTAAAAAGTTTTAATTTTGATGGTGTTAAAATATAAATTTAACACTGTACGAATTTAAAGGTGACTTTTTAGAACATAACAATATCCAGTAAATTCAAATTTTTTAAGTATTGACTTACAATCTTGATTATATATTTTTTTTATTATTATGTATAATTAAAATTTTTACGCAAAATCTTAACATCTGTGGAAAGTTTAAAAGAATTAATTTTTTTTACGGGAATAAACAAAAGTTTATTATCCCTCAAATAAAAGGAAGAACAAAAGAAGATACTGGTTTGAATATTGAGAAAAAATTACGAAATTCTGTAGAGAATTACATGAAAGTATAATTTTTTTTACTATGTAAATGATATGAAATAACATTACTGAATTAAAAAGAGACCTAAAAATAAGGTTTACATTAATTTATAAATATTATAAATGTAAAAATGGGTATATGTAATAAAATAAATAAGGAAGTAAATAAGTACATACACGGTGCGCATATACTGCATTTAAAGCGAATTAAGAGTGTAAATCGTTCCGACCATAAAAAAACTTTTTTAAGATGTAGACAAATACCTTATAAATGTCAGAAATTTAAATAGTTTTTGCTATCGGACAGATCACCCCCAAAGATACTGCTATTAAAATGCGTCAGTTTCAAATCGATAAAACGCCTCATGAGAAACATAAGAAGAAGAAGAACGTAACAAAGCTAATTACAATTATCTAAATCGCATAATAGATTATCACGACATAAGAAGTCCTTTTATCAACTTGATAAATTACTTTCTCATATTAAAATTTTGTAGATTACGTTTTATTATATTGGATATTTATTGAATCAATAAATATTTATTATCAACATAAGTATTACAATTAAATACTTATCTTAATTAGCTTATCTCTGTTTTTTGTTTACGAATTCCCTAACTTATATATGTACAAGGTAATAATAAATTATTCAGCTTATTTTAGATGTTGATAAAAAAATAACAAAGCAGTGTGCATACATGTTATATTACTGAACAAAACATCCCAAACAGTTTGTTTATAACACTTATTAACATCAAAAAAGTTCAATATGAACACCTTTTCTGGTGCGTAAAATATCTAGATGATATTAAGTTTCACGTCACACATTACGAAGAATATCTGGAGTTATTCCATTAATTCCTTTCCTTTTATCTTTTTGGTTCATTGATGTCGACAACTTTCGTTGCGTATACCTTGACTTTGACAAATTCTCAAAGAAAGAAATCGAATGTCGTAAGGTTAGGGGATTGAGATGGTCAGGGAATTGGTCCATCACGGCCGATCCAGCATTGAGGAGATTGCTGATGTAAGTTGTCCTTAACATGCAACCCCAGAGTGATGATGCCCCCTATCTTGTTGAAAGTAAACGCGGGTTTGCCGATGTTCAATTTGTGGTACTGCATACTCCTGTAACTTGTTTAGATAACTAGCGCTAGTAACCGTTGGCTCGGCAAAGAAGAATGGTCTAATCCTAATCACTTCATAAGCAGTCAACGCACACCAAACGTTAATTTTCGGTCTATCACGTTGTGTTTGTTGAATATGACCTCAAACACCTCGACATGAGGGTTCTTGCTACCTTAAATCCGACAATTATGAGGGTTAACGTGACCGGAAATATGGAACATAGCTTCGTCGGAGAAGATAACCTTTTCTAAAAACGCATTATCTTCGTTCACTTTATCAGGATTGTCCACGGCAAAATTGTAACGGCGTGGGTTATCGTTATCTTCAATTGTATGCACCTACTGAATTTCGTAAGCGTGAAGTTTTAGGCTTGTGTAGATTGCGGTATTCGCAGTTCTCAACTCGCACTATGAATCGATTCACCCGGGGTTCTCTGAAAAGTTTCTCTTACTTGATCCACAGCTTCCTCGGAGACGGGAGGTCTGCCAGCATCTTTTTTATGTAATACATTTCCTGTATCCTTAAACTGTCTTTATTAGGAAGATCACGGCCTTATTCTAAACGAAAACATCTACGAACAGTAATAACAAATCCGCTTTCGTGACCGTAGTACACACATTGCTTTCACTTGTACGATAGCCACTGCTCAACTGACGATCCCCTCTGTCGTTACATCGCGCCGGCATTTTCATTCAAGGTTATCAGTAACTGTACATTAATGTTTGAAAAAATCAACGTGAATTACATTGCTGTATTGATTTTTTATCAATAACTAAAATGCGCTGAATAATTTTTGTTCACTCTATATATCTGCTTATTTTACATTTAACATTATTTTTCACTTGTCTGTACTTTTTAAATTTTATTAATTTTTTTATTTATTTATTTTACTGCATATTATTAAATAATTTAAAAGCTTTGTTTATAAATTAATTTTGAGTGTTACACATTTCAGCTTTATTTATTTTTACTCGTCATAACTTTTAAAAAAATACTTGTTATTCCATGGCAAGCTTAATAGTTTTAGTAAAATTTAATCCGAAATTATTTCTTATATTTAATATAAAAATTAAAGCTAACATTTTACTTTTACTAAATACTTAATCAATACTATCACCACGGGTGAGTGTTAACCCACCGGGTTGACTAGTGGTAAACTCGTCGTCGTAAATCAGCTGATTTCGAAGTCGATATTTCTCAGGTTCAAATCCTAATAAAGGCAGTTGCTTTTATTCGGATTTGAATACTAGATAGTGGATAACATCGGTATCTTTGGCGGTTGGGTTTCAATTAATCACACGTCTCAGGAATGGTGGGCCTGAATTTGTTCAAGATTGCACATTTACCGGTAGTTTCATTACACTGATAAGTCGCTAATGACTAAATGTTGATGGGACTAAAAAAAAAAGTGTTTGTAGCATAAAATTTATATTTGTGTACTTATTTAATTTTAAAATTTTGGAGATGTGTTCAGATGACCTTCATTTCATAAAAATAAAATAAAAGCACAAAAATCATTGTTTGAAGAGGTAAAACGCTTCAATACATGTTTAGATTAACAACTTGTATATAATTTAATCTATTTCATAATTCTACACAATAAGTACATTTTCTGAAACTTTTTACGAATATGAACATAAGTATTTGTAATACTTTAACTTGTCATACACTATTATATCTAAATATTGATTGTAGGGACTTAGTATTGATACATTATCAAGTTTTAATATAATTAACCGTTAATAAAGATATCAAAATAAGCCTAAATCAATTGCTACGTGATTGGATGTATTATATTTAACCACGTTTATACAACATCCGGACAAAGTTGTACACCCAAGGAAGATTGTCAGTAAATTGAAATCCCTTTTATTCTCTCGGATGTAGGTAAGTAATGGAAATGTTTAGCGATCTGAAAAAGTTCGAGTATCGGTCCCTTTTTACATATGTTGAAGTTTCAAGATCCCCCGTAGCCAAAAACATTAAAAAAACCGTAGAAATTTCCGGAAGATGTATGTAAGTGAGTAGACTTGTATTTTGATTAATATCTCCAGACTTAGTCAACCAAATTCATCGAAAATGGCTTAAAAGAAATTCCTATGTGGAGCATTGATGGCTTTCAGTTTTGTATAAAATTAAAAAAGGGGACGAGAACTTATATCATCAATTTTTTTTTAATTTAAATTTTCAAAACCAATTGTATCTATTTGACGATATGGAAACTTTTTAAAACAAACGTATGATCCGAATTATGAATTTTAAATATTTGTTTTATTTTTGATAATCTTTTACCTGTTTTTCAATTGTAGATGTTACTAAAAATGTTATATGAGGCAATTGTTGAGAAAAGAGGTCAAACGAGACTCAGATTCTTAAAAAGTTTTTTTTTTGATAATTTTACTATACTTTTATGATAAAAATGTCATTTCATCAAGTGGGTCGACTGGGGGTGCAAATTTTTTTATTAATAATTTTGATTTTATTTCACAATTTTATTTTTAATACTTCATAATTTTAACGTAAAACCCGAATTTAAAACAAAGGCTCAAATCGAACCAAAAGTATTTTACTGACCATTTTTTCTTCTTCTTTTTCGTTTCACCTGACTTGGGAGTACGTTGTATCAATCACTTTAATGTGTTCTGTGCCTTTCTTTTAGTCTAGTATCGTTTAATTCTTTCCGATTTTACTTTGTTCTTCGGAGAATATGATTTTACTTTTGGTTTTGGCTTGTAAACTCGTTTTCTTGTTCTTTGTGGTTATTTTTGTGCGTTTTGTCCAGGAGCATGCTTTCCGATAATTGGAGTGTCATTAGATCTTTTCCTGTTTGGTTGAACCAGTCTGGTTTGGTTTTTTGTTTTAAAGATAATCAAAGATTTGTTTGATTAGTCTGTTTGCGCTGATTCTGAGGATGTGGCCGTTCTTTTTCTCGTTGTGTCTTGACAATTTTTCTGTCTTTTGGTATAGGATTTCGTTTTTGATGTGGATTAGTTTGTTTTTTTTTTTGGAATTTAGGGCCTAGGACCTTTAAGATTTTCCTTTCTTTAATCTCCAGTAAAGACTGGAGATTAATACGGCCCAATCGAGAGTGATTGGGTCGTAGTTAGTAATGGATAATGTTTCGGTTGCATACAAGGCTTCCGGTTTGATTATCGGGTTGTAGTGTTTTATTTTTGCATTCCAGGACAGAAATTCTTTGTTGTAGGTGTTTTTTGATGAGTTGAAAGGTCAGTTCAAGTTTGTTTCTTCTGGTTTTCATTGCCTTTTCTCGAGTGCATTCCAGCTATTACATAATTAAACCAATAATATTTAAAAACCTTGTGGTGTATTTGAAATAAAAATCTGTCAAGGGCAAAGCAGAGAAAGTTATGTAACTTTTTGTTGATTTTTTTAAGAAATAAAACTTTTTGGTAATTGATTCTCATAGGATCGGATTTAAAAATCTTAAATCTTTTATTTATTCAACTTCAGTCCAAACGTTTTTAATGTTTACCTATCTCTAATACCTATACCTTTTATTTATGTATCTATGCTCTTTTAAATTTTTTGTGTATTATTTTTTTAAATGGGGAAATATATTTTTTACCTAAGAATTTCTGAGTTTTGTAAATCTGATTGTTTTTAAAAATTCTCTTGATTTTTTTTTGACTGATGAATTAATTCCACAGAAGTTTACAAAGATATCTGTGGGAGTGTGAAGATTGAAATATTCTGCGCATAAAAAATGCTACGCCTGACCGGGATTCAAATCCGGGACCTCCTGATGAAAGGCTGAAACGCTACCACTCCGCCACGGAGATCAGTTTTTAAAATTATTAAATTTTTAAGAACTACTTCGAATTTTTAGAATTAACTAGAAATATTCATTCTATTTCGGTTTAAAGATACTAAAAGGTACGATAAACAGTTCAAATTTCAAGTTTGTAGGTCTTTTTGAAAAGAAATGTATTCTTTATTTCTTCATTTCATATTGCGGTAACATTCTAAAATATATTTTATCTTGAGGTTTTCCTGTTTCTATAAATAATGGTTAAATTTTGAGATAAATAATAAAAACTTAATATTTTATTGGTGAATTTAATTATCATTAAGGATAAGTAATAGTAATTTTTACTTTCTTTTTTGTAGGAAGTGCGTCATTAAATGTACTCTAAAATATCAGATGCGGTTATTTCTATATTGACATTTCCTTGATTAAAAAAAAAAAATCAAAATAAATATTAATTATTATCATTATTGTTTATAAATTAGAATATTTATTTTGAAATTTGTACTCGAGAGGTTCAAATGCTTCAATTTTTTCTATAAGATTCTATTTTATCTTTTCCCTTATCCACTTTAAAAAAAATGATTTCCTATTTTATTAGCTTATCCAATTTTAAAAATTCTCCAAATAAACTGCCCTAAGAGTCTCATTCTTCTATTTTCTGATTTTTTCCACTTGTCGCTGGTTTAAAGCGTTACATTAAAAAAAAGTCTTCTAATTATGAAATTATGTTTGATTCGAGCAGATTTCTTTTCTACATAAAATTATAAACGTAGTTGCTAGTATACTTTTTTATCTTTTTCCTTACTTCATGTTTTTACTTTCTCGGCAAAAAATAAAGCTACAATTGCTGTATTAAAGGGAAAAGTATGGTGATCATATAAAAAATGGGGTAACGGGGTTTTTTTGCAAATCTTTACATTTTAGGGTCCAACTTGTTCATATAAACCAAAATAAGTTATGTATTTGCGTACGTATTTGTGTCGCACTGCTTTTGGCCTTGTATCTCAGGTTCACCGAACCAATTTTCTTCGTATATGACTCAAATATTACTATATATGAGTCATTGATCATATTAATTTATTTTAAAATTCTTTAAGGGAGTGAAAAGGGATATTGCGAATAAACCAATTTAGATTTTCTTCACAGGAATTTTAGAGAAAACTTTATCAAAGGAAATTTGTTACCAACAATGCATATCGTATATATTAACCCAAAAAATTAACCTCCATCTCTTAAAATTGGAATATATACTTTTTTCGTTTTTTGCTCTAATTTCTTTTGGTGTAAATATTTTTCCAACAATTTTTGAAAGTTTTTTACTTCATATATAGAGTTTTCAAGAAATATCTACAATTATTTTTAAAAATTATAGACCTAAATTGCAGAAAAATTTTTTGGAAATCTTTTCTTTTTATTTTAGCCTTTATTGAAGAGGGTGTTAGATTTAGAAAAAACTTTACTTAAGAAAATTTTTTACGCTTAACCTATATATGGATATTTTTAGAAAGATTTGTTTTGAAAATTTATTCTCCATCTCTAAAAAATATATATTCTGTTATTTGTTTTTTGGCTTTTAATTTTTGAAAGTATTTTTTTATTTTTTTTCATTACTTAAAGGGCTACTAAAATTAAAATAGCTTTGGCACCTATAATATATTCTGGATCCAAAATGAAAAGCAGTTTTTTTCATTACTTTCATTAAAGTTATACTTTATTTTTTCAATATTTTAAAACAATTTTCTTTTAAATTAATGTTTTTTTTGTTAGAGAACACTTATTTATAAATAAATTTTTCTCACAGAGTAAGGAAGCCCCTAAAATAAAAATTATACGAGATTTAGGAATTTTTATGCTTAAATCTTATTTTGGTAATCATGACATGAGTAGCCAGGAAAGTCATGCAATATTTTCTAAAAAGTTACAATATTTTTGTCTCTTAAACTCTTACTTTTAATTTCCTGTACGTAATCTTTCACGGTTGTTATACTTAAATGTATGATTGTACATATGTTATTTTATTAATATATCAGATTTATTTATTTATTATTTTACGTCAGAATAACATCTGAATGGTAGTGATTAACCAACAAACGTGTAACTAATGAAGCACGCATATTTAAAAATAAATAAAATTGAGATTTATGTTAATAATAAATAATTAAACGTACGAGGTTTTTTTTAAATTTATTAATTCAATAGAAAACAGAGTACACTTTTATATATAGAACAAATAAGAATTTATAACACAAGTAATAATGTACCTAGTTTTATTTATTTATTTATTATGTGGTTTTTTTAAACCTACGATTGTGATCATTCAGTACCTTTGTTTATTGTTTGAGCGTTCATTTTATAATCGACATTTTTTTATACGACCTAACAAGAAACGAAATCAAGCGGAATTTGATGCTCATTATATCTGTTAAATGGCTATGCCGTTTTTGGGGTCTGATTAATGACTCATTTTAGCTTGCATATTACTGTTTGATTATGGTCATAACATATCTTAAATGAAATGATTACAGATATCTTACCAGGAACTAAAAGATAATATGAAAATCTATAATAAATTTTTTGTAGGAAAAAGTTGTTTAAAAAATTATTCATGTAGAATATGCAAAGTTCATTCTGTAAAGAATTAAAAAATGTTTATAAATATTGAATACTTTGGTCTCCCTTTAGATAAGTGAAAAAGGTAAACGTTTATACAAATATATATATATATATATATATATATATATATTTATTTATTTATATATTTTTATAAGAGATGAAGAAAAACAGCCTGATGTATTTTTTCGTTATATACTTAAATTTGTAAATAATTTTTTTTAATATAATTTTTTTGTCAGGTTTTTACCAAAATTTTTTCGATATGTATTGAAAAACAAATTATTTAAAACGGAAGTAATCATTTTTTGGAGCTTTAATTTTTTTTTACATGAATATGCCATCCTAAAATTTTAATAATTTTATTCAGTCAACAGTTCAGATGACTATGTATTAGACCATAAATTTAAAAAAAATTTAATTTTGTGATAAACAAAAAGTCATAAATCGTTTTTCGTTAGTTTCCTGCCACTTTCTACTGACAATCTAATGCAATAAATTATACCGTACATGTAAATTAAAGGCTGAAATTTATAAACTGAGAATTTACTTTTTTAAAAATACAATTTATTTTTAAACCTACTACAGTAAAATAGATTAAACGGTTTGATCTAGACAAGGGAGTAACGCAAGAATTCCTGCTTATTATCAGTCATATTTATTAATGTATATATGTTAAAGATGTTATCAAACATGATCTAGAAAAAGATAAAGGAATCATTGTAAGAGAAAGAAGAATAAATTTGCATAAGATTTGCAGATGATATAGTTTTTCTTTGAGGAGATGAAGCACAGGATATTTGACAAAATTGATATTTTATTATTATTTGATATATATTTTTGAACTATATTGATATATTATTTGATATTTCCAAAATTAGAAGACATTATTGCAAATAATAAAAAGAAAATAAGTGTTAGGAAAACTAAAGTAATGGGTATTGGTGATAATAAGCCAATTCAAATATGAATTGAACAAATAAATCAGTAGCGATACTTAAGTGCTATGTAAAGAAAAAATAATGCAGATGAACCACTGAATATAAAAATACAAAGAGAAAAGATCGTGGAGGTAAAAATATTCTGTTATTTGGGAAGTAGAATTACTAAAGATGGACGAAGCAGGAGCGATATAAAATGTCTAATACCACAGACGAAACGAGCCTTCAGTCAGAAATATAATTTGTTTACATCAAAAATTAATTTAAACATCAGGAAAAAGTTTTTGAAAGTATATGTTTTGAGCGTAGCTTTATATGAAAGTGAAACATGGACGATCGGAGTACCTGAGAATAAAAGATTAGAACCTTTTGAAATGTGGTGCTAGGAGAATGTTAAAAATCAGATGGATAGATAAAGTGACAAATGAAGAGGTGTCGCGGCAAATCGATGAAGAAAGAAGCATTTGGAAAAATATAGTTAAAAGAAGAGACAGACTTACAGGCCACATATTAAGGCATCCTGGAATAGTCGCTTTGATATTGGAGGGAGAGATAGAAGGAAAAAATTGTGCAGGCAGGCAACATTTGGAATATGTAAAACAAATTTTTAGGGATATAGGGATGTAGGGGGTATACCGACATGAAACTATTGGCACTAGATCGGGAATCTTGGGGAGAGCTGCATCAAACCAGTCAAATGAAAGAAGACAAAAAAAAAATAGAAAGCATTTACAGATAAAAATATATAAAAATTACATTTAATAAGTTTGAAGGGTTGGTCTATTGATAAAATCGTTGTCTCAAAGTCGAAGGTTCTGAAGTTCAAATCCTACTAAAAGTAAGTTACCTTTTTACGGATTTGAATACTAGACGGTGGATACCGGTTATACTTTGGTGGTTGGGATACAATTAACTACACATATCAAGAATGGTCGGCCTGAATCTTTACAAGACTACACCTCATTTACATGTTATACATCATATCATCTCACTGAGTCACGGGATCGGTTATTGTTCACAAGTTGAACAGATTGCAACGTACATATTAGGAATAGAAAAAAAAGTTCGAAATGAGAATGCGTTTCGTGAAATGTTTGGAATCTACTTTTATATAAGGATTTGAAATGTCGTTTGTAGAATAGTAAGTGTACACATTAATGTGGAGAGTTAAGGAGAATAGTAGCTAAATTAGAGAACAATTCAGAATAAGAAATCATAAGAGGAGAACTGATTAAAACAGTGCTTTAATTATAAAATAATAAGCAAGAGTAAAAGTTATAGACGATTAAAAAAAAAATATAAAAGATTACGTAGGACTAGAGAATAATGGAAACGGAAATGGTGCAAAGGATAGGCCTCAGGACAGGTGACTATAAAATTTGCATTATATACATAGATAAAGGCTTCATTTACGAATACGGAAACGCTGCTATAAAAATATAGTTAAATTTATAAATGATATTATTTTAAGTATATTTATTTTCATTATAATAAAAAAAGTCTCCAATTAGTATTTTGATACTTAACAAAATTTTAAAAAGGAAAAGTAATAAAATTCCCGATTTTAAAGTGGGTTTAAAAAAAATAATTCATATGCTCATTTACAATAATCGATAGGAAATACTAAGGATATTTTAATCTCTTGTAGTAATTTTCCAGAAGATTATGTTACTTGATTTTTTTCCCCTTTATCATAAAAATAATTAGATTATCATATAATTCGTTAAATTTATAAAGTGGTTGTGAAACTTGTAAGCTTACTAAAATAAAATGTTTTCGTGATAAACTGAAACCATATCGTACGATTTATTTTCTTTAATATTTTAAATACATTTTTGTTACTTTAGATATCGCTTAGAATTGTTAATTTTGTGTTAAAAGTGTGATTCATATTTATTCTTCTCAATAGTTATAACGTCATCATTATCAAATTTAACGAATATTTTATTTTACGTAACCGTATACGGATAGCAATTTGTTATCAGGTATTTCCTGTTTGATTTATCGTAAAAAGTGTGTAATATACCGAAAAAAAGTAATATATCTTGAACTAGTCTATAAATTCTAGATTTTTGTATTTTCTTGTTTAAAGCTGAAATTAAGGTAATAATAATAATAGACCATATCTATATTAATTTAATATCGGTTATTTATTAATTTTAATATTGGTTTTAATTTTTACTAAAAGCACCCGGTTTGGCTCGACCGTATGGTGTTCGTTTGTCAGCAAACTAAAGAAAACACCTTATTTTAATTTGTTGTAAATTCATTATCATCTAGTGTTCTGCCTGGTGGCCAGTCCCGTACACCTTCCATTCTGGCCCAAGCCTTTTCCTTCGTCCTCTTGTAGTTTCCAGTCTTCACTTCATCTGTTTACTTCTACTGACCCTTCCGATGGAGTTATCAATTTGCCACCTTCTGTAATCACATATCATAAACGGTTTCTGTTTCTTTTGTGTACTTCCCGCAAAATTCCTCTTTCTTCATTAATTCTGTCTATTACTTCCTCATTCCTCACTTTATTCGGCCATCTTATTTTCTCTATTTTCCATATCCACATCTGCAAAGCCTCAATCCAGTCCTTCTTCCTCTTCCTTATGGTCTACGTTTCACTCGCGTACAACAAAGCATTTGGCTAACCACTTCCTTAACTCAAGTCCTGTCTTTTAGTACATAATAATTTTTTCTTCTTACTGAAGGCTTCCTTTGTCATCGCTATCATTCCTTTTATTTGCATCACGTTCTTTCAGTCCTCTATCCCCACAGTACCCAGATATCTATCATCTTAGTTGTAGATTAATCCTTTGAAAAGATATTGGTGGTGTTATATGTACTAACATCGCATATTATTTGGGGAAAACGGTTCAAAATTGGGATATAGAATTTTTTGTTGTATAAATTAGTTAAATATTCTTACTATATTATCACCTGCTCTATCGTCAGTTGCTGTATAAAACTTAGGCCACACTGCTGAGTAATATGTCATCTATATTTATTTTAGTAAATTAAAAAAATAAAAATAAATTATTAATCCTTATTAATTAATTACTTTCAAGTGACTTTTCATTTATATCCAGATGCTTCTAATATTTCTAGAAATTTCAAATAGAAAAAGCAATCGATTATAAAAATTCAACCAAATCCTTCTGTAAAAAACTAGAAAAACAGCAAAGCCAACTGACTGTAAAAAAGAATAATAATGTACAATTCCTTATTCTAAGAGGATACACCCCGAAGCTTTATTTAAATTTGAAAAAAAATTAAAATTTTTCATTTCTAAGATTAGGGAACCCAAAATGTTATATTATGAGTGACTGGGATATGAGGCCAAATCATTTCAAATAATGATTTTCACCGACATGTTATTATTTTGATTAAACCATGATTTTAAAACTAAAAAAGGAAAACGTTTTTCCATGTACTGGAGGGTTTCACAACCCTTTTGAAATTATTTAAAAAAGTAAGATAAAATATGTTTAATTTTAGATAATTTTTTTCATATATTTATTTTTAGAATCCTTTCTGACAATATAAAATAATATTAAAAATAATCATTAAATTTCAAAAATAGATTTGAATTCTTTAAAGATTTTGAATCTTTTTTTAAATTTTATTCTTACGTTATTTTAAATAGAGTAGATACTAAATCGAAAGTTTAAAAGTATTTACTGCTCAAATTAACATGATAAACAAAATTTGTTTAGATTTATTTTAATTTTTAAAGATTGTTTGACAAAATGGATTCTGATAAGTTAGAAGACCTTTAAGAAGTAAATAAAATTAAATTTTTTTTAAAACCCGCATGAAATAAACATTAAGTAAAAAAATGTTAATTAGACTTAGAAATATTCAAAAGTCGTTTTGAAGAAACATATTTACTGCAGTGTCCCCTGGCGGCTTATTACTATAAAATTAATCTAAGAACCTGCTCTGAAGTGATACCTATGTAATGCAAAAAACCGCATCGAAATAGGTTCAGTAGTTTTTGAGGAAAAAGGTAACAGCCATACATGTACAACCTCTTACCCAAACGCATATACCGTCTCCGTTCCGTCGAAAGTAAAAAAATATTTTCACCATAAAAGGAGTGGTCTAATCCCTCAAAAAATAATATTCTGGCAATTTTTGTTAAGAGATTTTTTTAAAATTATATCCTGAGTAATTAAGTAAGTAAAAAAAAGCTTTTTCAGTTTCTAAAGAGAAAGCCTGAAAAAATTCAAAAATCTTCTGACTGAAGTTGTTTAAAATTGCATAGTTTTAATTTTAATAATAAGAATTTTTTTAAATGGACCCTAATTTGTAATAAAAAAAGTGTGAATTCTGCTCTAAAATTAAATTAATAATAATAAAGATTTTTTTTAATTTTTTGGGTAAAATTAAAAAAATACATTTTAAAGTTTTTTATAAGATACAGGAAAAATTAAATTAAAAAAAAAACATATCTTAAAGTCATATTTTAGCTGAAATTTATTCCCATGATAAGATTACAACACTTTGTAAGCATCGTAATATCGTTTTTTTTCCAACCAATTTTTCACAAATCGATCGAAAAAAATTATTGTAAATATTTATATTAGTAAAACAACTGTATTTATTAACGTGCCGACGAAACTAAAATAAAATTTAACAAAATTTATTTAATAACATTAAATAAAACTAAAATATATATTTTTCACATAGAAAAAAAAATTGAAAGTGTCGCTGTGGTGAGAATTCTAACTGTAACCGTTTTTACATTCGACGTTATTGGTTGCGTAAAATGATTTCGCATTGTTTTTAGTTCAACTAAGATGCATTGTCAATGTAGACTGATTGCCTAATTATTGTTGGTTTTTTTGTATGATAGATGAGAAAAGAATTTTTGTAGCATGTAAAAAAGCCAAACCTGGCTGAGATTCGAACCCAGAAACTTCAGGATGATATTTGAAGATATGCCATTATTTTATTATTGATTATACTCTGAAATACAATACATACATATTTATAACAGTAATAAAATTCTAATAGATTTTTTTTAATAAATTAAAATTCTTAGACCTAAATTATCGAATGTATAATTAAAAAAACTGAAAACAAAGTTTTGTAGTACTTTCCTGGCATTGGTTATACATTTTTATGCAGTGGAAAAATAATTATACATGAAAAAAATTACCTAAGATTTATTTTTGGGGTAGGGGATAATTTATGATGAAGTGTTATTGCAAAATTGTCATTACATGTTTAAATAAACCAAAAAAAGTTTAAAAAATTCAAAAACGGGTAATTTTACCTAAATTTCCTTTTTGGAGATGGGGTGAATTATGTTGAAATTTTATTGGAATATTATTACTAAAAGTTTATTGTTTAAGCTTTTAATAATATTAAAAGTTTAAATAAACCAAAAAAGTTTTGAAAGATTCGGCTCCACACCTCCAATATTATCTCCAAGTATTTGTTGTTTTTTTTTTTTTGGGGGGGGGGGTCACTTGCACTACTACTGTGCCTATGAACACATGAAAAAAATCTGTTAAAATACACGCATTAAATAAAAAGGTTGTTTGTTGGATTGTTTGCGGGAAGTGGGAATTTTGGGACAAAACTTAAAGCTCAGTATATGCACGCATGTACTGAGCAAAATATATTAGGGTTATGTTTAACAAAATTTCGTAAAAACTGACCCCAAAAAACAATTCGTATACCCGCCCTCTGTAGATATTGATACCAAAACTGTACCAACGAATTGCCCCATATACACGAATCAGTGTACAAACTTACATCAAAATCCTTTTAAGCTTTAAACACGTCAACAACACACGTACGTACGAATATTGCCTCAAACGGTTTTTTGTTTTTTGGGGTCCTGAGTCACGACACGTCGAGAAATGAAAAAAAACTATCCCCATTTTTTGACTGATTACCATACTTTCCTTCTTGCAGCATAACTCTACAGCTATGATGCCAGGAAAGTAAAATTGCGTATTAAACACCGGCTTAGTATCTGGTAATGTACGAATTAATTTTTGAGCTAATGTACCATATTTTTAGCGATTCCTTGAAAAACTATAAAAATATATGTTAATTTTCTAGGAAAATTTTATGTTGAAGATTTATTTAAATAAATCTTCTTTATACTATACTGAAGGCTATTCTCAATTCATTGTAGATAATGTAAAGTACTTATACGTTAAAACGAATTATTGTTTGTTTATAAAGCAAGCATTTATTTAATTTTTATTTATAATCATTTAAAAATTAAAAGTAATTTAAAAAGAATACGTATAAAATTATTAGTAGATACTTTGTTATCGATTAAAAGATTTTCCTAAGTAAGATTTGTTAAATCATCGCAGAATTGCAATTTAAATTTTACGTATTAATGTAAAATTATATTAATTTTTGTGTTGATTTTTATAATTTTTGTATTGGGAATTTTCATAAATTTTATTTTAGGGTTTTCCTGTTGTCTGTAAAAGATTTTTGTTTTAAAAATACATTTTTAATACATTTATATAAACTAAAGATTTATAATGTAAATTTTTATATTTAATTTTACGAACAATTTTAAGTATTGATTTTTATAAAGTTAATAATATCGTTAAATATAATATATAAATGTATAAAATCGAAAAAGATTTGACTTTTTAGTTAGAAATAAACTATTTCACATTTTGTAACTATATATCGTATAGATGATTACAGATTTAATTTTACTCGGATGAATCCATTTGAAAATGATTGTCTTATTAGCTGTTATTTATTTTCGTAAAAGTAAATAGAAGTGATTATCTTAGCTGTTATTTATTTTCGTAAAAGTAAATAGAAGTGATTATCTTAGCTGTTATTTATTTTCGTAAAAAGACGATATAAATGGTAACGTTTTATAATGCTGAACATTGTTATAAACACACAACAGTGATGCACGTAGAGAACTGACTAACTTAGCCGTTGTGCGTCACAAAATAACTTGAATTTACCCCCACTATCTTACCGACTTTCAAGACTGTTTTATCCCCACTATTTATACCTAAAATGATGTTGAACGCAACGTTTTCAGTTAGTTGCTCGACGGCTTTACTCTTGTGAGCATATGATTTTTGATGAAGTTCGTATATTAGAAGTGTGGTTATTTTTTTGTTAATTGTTTCATCTGTTTACAAGTAATAATAGTCTTATTATAGTTAAACTAAAGTTTATTAGTTTTTTGGTTTTAATTTTATAATAAATAAAAAAAAAACTATGAGTAGTGGAGTGTGTGAAGTCGTACGGCGATTGCCGTTCGACTTTCAGTCTATGAGCCGAGCTCTAGAACAGTATAAAAAAATTATTGAAAAAAAGGTAAGATTTTACTCTTTAAATATATATATATATATATATATATATATATATATATAAAAAAAATACTAAATTTATTAATATTCTAAATTATACTAATTTGTAATATTATATATTTATTAATATAAGCTAAAAAACTTTTTGTATTAAAATTATATATATATATATATATATATATATATATATTTTAATAACTATTTTCTAACCTAAAAATTTAGTTTTGATTAAAATATTTTCACTACTTATTTATTATTATTATTCTTTTTGTTTAATTAAAAAGAGTTTATTATTTACAAAAAAAATTCTTAATTTTTTTTTTCATTTTTTAAGTTTTATTTATTATTAATACTTTTTTAACCATTACTGAATTTTTACATTATTATTTTAGTTAAAAAAATTATTTTAATAAAATCAAGCGAAATTTAATTTTTTTTAAAAATAATATTCTTAAGTAAGCTCATACACTAATTTTATATGTACTTGTGTGGTAACATATATCACAAATATTTTTCGTTTACCGGTAATTTTTAATATAAGCGAGTTAAGTTCCAAAATACGTTTACAAAAAACACATTTGTGTGTAAAACATTCGTCTTAATAAGGTTAAAGACAGTTTATTTAATTAATTTTTTTAATGTACTTAATCTTTTCCCCATTTTTTTAACGAAGCCTAAAATTATTCATTAACCTTTAATTGCATTTATTTAATTACTCTTTAGTAACACTTTTATTATTTATTTTTATTACTATTTTGTTATTATTACTTCCTGTTAATTTTGAAGGCTTTTTCTTATAAAATATTACTTTTCTTTATTACACGATTAAGCCTATAACACTGTTTAATAATACATGATAGCCTTATAAAATAACTTAAAAATTTTAGAATGATATTCGGTTTAAAAATCTTATATGTCAGCGGGTACTATGATGAACACACGTGAATTTACGTGTATGTGCCTTTGTATGTGTGTTTATTTTAGTTGTTTTGGATAAGCTATAAAATTATTGGCCTATTTTTTTTTTTGTTCTATTGTTTAAAAATAATACGCACGTGTAATTCAATTTGATATATTTTTCTGTAGTTTGTAACAATTTTTTTAGATTTTTTAACTAGGTCATTATGATGTATAGATATCTTTAAAATATAATTTTGAGGTTAATACGTTGAAAATATATATTGTACAACGTATTTTTTGCCTAAACGTAAATACATATTTCTTTCTTATATTTTTAAAATAAATCTTTCGTCATCCGATAAATTTATTTATTTTTTGTCAGTTTATTTACTTTTATTATCTTCTTAAATCTATTCTTATTACTATTATAAAATTAACTATTATTTCATTATCTTTATTTTTTTTTGTTGTCGTTTTTAAGTTATTTCATGGCTATATTGTTTTTGTCAATTTTATTTTTATTATTATTAGCCTAAATTACTTTCCAGTTGTTTCCTTTTTCCCCTAAATCAAAATATTATTTCTTTATGTATAAAACAGATGAATTAAATTTTAAATAATTTTATTAATGATAGATTAATATATTATGATGTTAAATTAATAATTAAGTTAATTTAGAGATTACTGTAATTATAAAACATTGACCCTATTTATTTATAAATAAATTTTGCCTTTATTATTTATAAAAGAAAAAACGTAATAATTTAAAAATCGGGAATTTATTTATGAAATATTATTTGTACACATGACGCGCACCCGCACGTGCTTTCTAGTACATTCACAAATACGAATATATAAGTAGAAAAAAAATTAAATTAATGATAAAAGTAGTATTTTGTACTATATGCGTGTATGTAATGACAATTTTCTTGTTATTTTTTAAAAAAATTGTTTATTTTATCATGTTTTAAAAGCATGACCCCGATAGTCGTTTTGTGTGTTTGTAATTATTTATAAAATTATGATGAAAATATTCGTTGTTATTACTTTTATTTTTAAAATGTAAAAAAATTCTTATGTAAATTGAATTAACTTATGTATCGTTTCTGTGTGCGTTCAGTGAAGATAATGTAACATAATATGATTATATTTGAGTGTTTTTGTCGCACATTAAAGCGATTGCCATGAAAAGATGTTAAAAATGTACTACTGTTCTGATAATATTCTATTATTTATCTTAGAATACAAAAATATAATAAAATAAAAAAATTGAGGTTAACTGTTATTAAAAATTACAAAATAATAACAACACACTTAATAATATATATATTTTTTTAATGTGTCTAATCTATTAATGATAGATAGTACAGTTATTTTATTTATAGTAGTACTTAAATGTTACTTAATATCCATCAGAATTAAGTAACATTAAGCATGATAAATAAGTGGAATATGCTACCGTTTATTAATATATGCTTAATTGATTTAAATAGATTTTTACTTTCCCGGCGAATGTAGCTAATATAGCAATATTAAAAACAAAAAATTAACCCCCCTCTTAAAATTGAAATATATAAATTTTGTTCTTTTGCTCTATCTTCCTTCGGTTTAAACATTTTTCAAACATTTTTTGAAAGTTTATACTTTATTTATAGAGTTTTCAAGAAATATATACAACATTTTTCAGCTATAGATGCCAGTTCTAAAATGAAGTGTAGGTTTTGAAAATCTTCTTTTTCTTATTGAACAGGGTTGTTTGATTTAGATAAAACTTTACTTAATTAGATTTTTTAAGCTTGTCCTACGTATGAATATTTTAAAATTTACTCCCCACCTCTAAAAATATATTTTTAGCCCTAACTTTTAATTTTTATTGTTCAACATTTTTTTTGCATTTTTCTTTTTCACTTAAAGGTTTATTAAAATTTGAGTCGCTTTGGCACCTATATTACATTACAGACCTAAAATGAGAAACAATTTTTTTCGTTACTTTCATAAAAGTTATTAATATCAGGGAAAGTCATGTAATACTTGCCAGCCTTTTAAAAAAAAAAAAATATTACTACATTTTTGGTTAATACTTGTGGTAAAATATCTTTTTTAAATATTTCGGATTACTATATTAAAAAAAACGTTGTACGTTCTTAATTCAGAAAATAATAATAACAAAATTAATTTTTTTATAAAAAAAAGATTTTTTGTGGTTAAAAATATTAAATTTAAAAACTTGTTTTTTATATTATAATTGTTTTAGATTCATTAATTTAAGAGAAAAATAATAAATAATTTTTAAAATTTGACATTTCTAAAATATTTAATTTTCTTTAAATGACTACGAATGAGGTTGTAAAAATATATAGAACGTTGCCCTCTCTTTATAAAATACATACGAGTACATTTTATTATAATGTTTGCTTAAATAATTATTTGTCATTAATGTCCTTCAAGTTAAAAAATAATGCTAAAAAAACACCTTGACTTTGACTTTTAACTCTTTTTTTTTCTTGCCTACTGTGAATTATATTAAGGTTCTTTATTCATATAAAATAATAAACAGTAAAGTTATTCTTTACATATTTTTGATAGAATGTGAACCTTGACCTGTTCTTCCATTAAATAAAATTAGAATGTGTGTATATATGTATATATGCTATGTAGAATATACGGTATGATAGACAAATGTCATTTGTAACTAGAGTAGGCCTATACAATATATAAGTGATACAAATGGTAGTTTATTATTCTCTTTTAAAGTCTTGGCGAGACGAATTTCACCGTCGATTTTTATTATAAGTAATTTTTAAAGCTATTTTATTATAGGCCTTGAAATCACCTTGAATCGAGGTGAAGAAATTTTACGGTGATTTATATAAACGAACAGTTTTTATGTCATGTTTTTATTATTATATTGTTCAAAATTTTATTGAAATTAATTTTCTTTGTTGTTATGATTTTGATTTATATGTTTGTGACGCATAACAATTTTATTATAAGTTTTATGTTTTCTAATTTGATTGGTTTTTTTATAAAATGAATCTTTTGTCATATATTTGTCCTCTTTTATAATGCTGTGTATATTTTTTCAATTTATTTTTAAATAGGTATATTAAAGAAATTTACGCCTTTCTTTTGTATTTTCAAGCTTTAATATTTAATTCCTTTAATTTATTTTTGTGTCATCATTATAAACATTTTGCACGATTTCGTAATTTAATTAGCAATCTCTTTTCTTTAAAAATCGTTAATTAATTTTTCTCGATATCTATTTTTGTCTATTTAAATTAAGATTATTTTAAATTAATATTGTTTGTACAAAATTAAAAAAATAGATTTTTTATGAATAAATAATAGTATTATTATTTTTATTTTTTTGCATTGTTAGAAATGTTGTTTAACGTTGAAATTTTGAGATTAAATCAAATTTATTATAAACTACAGTTCGACAAGAACAAAATTATATATGCTCAGAATGAGTATATTCGTGTAGCCCTTATGATGATATATTCCCCACTACTATTGTATAACCACAGTCCAATGTACGACTTCGTTTTTATCAGTAATTCTATACTTACAAAAGCTACAGTAAACTCCAAATAGCGTGAAAGCATTTTCAAGCGTCTTACTGCTTTTTGTTGAAAGTGTTTGTTATTAGGGTTCCAGTATCTTCCTAATGTAAATTATCATTGTTATACATTCCTTTAAAAAAGTATATGTTTTTACATATATTAAAAGATACAGAGATATCGTCATGTTATTTTATATTAAGGTAAACATTTTTATCAATGTAACTGTCCGAATTCATCGCACGTTATTTTTTGATAGTATTTAAAGAATGATAAAGAAATATGATTCATGGCACGTTATTTTTGATAGTATTAAAGTATGATAGAAAAATCTATATTGATTTTCTAACATTATTTTTGATTTCGTTATAAAAAAATTAGTTAAAATATATAACTAATGATTAACTCACTTTAATCTTCATTTAATTGTTATTATTACTGGATAATATGCCTGTTATAATCATAGTTACAAATAATTTATTTTTCTTATTTTAAAAATACGAAAAGAATTGCGTTAAAATTGTTGTTATAAGACGTTTTTTCTCATGGACCTTGATAAGATAATGTAGATTTCTTTAAAATGTAAGCTATAAAGTAGTAAAAGATTTAATACAGGTAGTGTTGCATTTTCTCCCTCCCTTCCCTTATCGCGCTCTCTCTTTCTCTCTCTCTTTCGTAAGTGTGAATTAACACATTGCTTGTTTTGTAGACTTGTAATGTTATAAAATATATATATATATATATATCTGTTAGAGTATATGTCTTGAATATTATATTTCTTCCTACAGACAGTTTCTGTTATTTTTTATATATTTCCAGGGACAAGTGATGTTCAGAATATATATATAATTTTTTTTTTCTTTTATATTATAAAATATGGTATTATCGTATGTTATAATAATTTAAATTAAATATCCTTATTGTTTAAAAAATAAAATAAATATTGGACATTTATCAAATTAAATAAATAAATAGTAGTTTTGTAAGGTTTTATCATTTTAGAATTGTAATAAAAATAATAGTAATTTTCTTTACCTGCATTTGTAAGTATTGATTTTTTATTAGTTGAGGAAATATAATAAAACTACACGTTTTAAATTGCTCATATTATATATATATATACACACACACCACGGAAATTTTGTAGTTCTAATAAAATTTAATTAAATTGAAATTTAAAAAAAAAAATCAAACGTATATTTTATTATAAATATATATTTTTTTTAATCCGTTTATTTATTCGATAAACCGGGTAATTTTGAAATTATTAGCTTATCCGGAAATTGTATTCCTATGCCACGTCGAAATTATAATATACATTTATATTACACGTAACCCGTCATTATTAAAATATTAATTTGTAATTTTATTGTGTAATAAAATTATCTTTTTTATTTCCATTGTTGTAACGAATTTATAGTCATTAAATAAGATCTAACATTTCTACTTTAAAAAATAAAAAATAATCTTTGTTATAAAAATAATTAAGTTGACTTGTATTATAATTTTTTTTTTCGTAAGATAATTGATTATATTTATTTTTATTTAAACTAAACGCTTTTATTTGTAATTATTTGAATTTTATACTTTATTTTTATATATTTTATCATGAAAACCTTTTTTTTTTAAAGGAATTCATTTATATATAAACGATATAAGTAATTCATTTTATCAACTTATATACTTTAATACTATATATATATATATATATGTATTAGCAATGAAGGCTTTTTAATTGATTTTATTAAAATTAATATTATCTTAATTGGTTTAAATTTAATTTACTCCTTCTTTTAAATAAAATATCCTTGAATATAACTAGAATTATTATTACGTTCCTTATCTATTTTTTAAAAAAAGTTAGGTTTTTAATTAATATATATTTTTATCATTAAAATTTTTCGAAATTAATTTTTAAAAATAGATTTTATTTCTAATTTATATTGCAAATATCTAAATTTAATTATAATAATAAGCTGCTTTTAATATAACTCAATATTTTATGTAGATAACCTTAGTTAATCCATGTAAAAATAACATCGGTTACGTTATATATTTAAAAACAGATTAAAATATTAAGAAAAAACATATTTATAACGAAGCAATAATTATATCATTAACCTACCTTTTATTGTTAGTATCATTAGTCGATTCAATAATTTTTTTTTGTATTTAGCTTTAATTAGAAAACATTTTTTAAATGTATAAATGAAGAAATTATATCACTTTTAATGTTAGATAGTTTATATGCAAGTTAAAATATTTTTTATTAAATTTTATTATATTTCATATATTAAATTTTTATTTGATAAAAAAATGTCACTGTCTACGCAAATTTACAATATAATTCATTGAATAATATTTTTTATATTACTATTATTATAATATTAATGACATATAATTGCGTTTAATTTTAGATAAATTTGTTCGATAAATTATTAGTTTTATTACAAGAATACAGCTTAAAAAATTTTTTGATTACGTAAATTTTACCAAATTAACGTCTTATCAAATCCACTCAGTCCTTGGGTTTTTTCTAAAAAGAACTTAGACCATATAAAATAAAATAGAAATATTTATTGTAAATGTAGGTTAATCAAATCTATCTTTTATTTTCATAAAAAAAAAATATATATATATATTTAAAGAGAATCATTTAGTTTTAGTTATAAATTATATATCGTTTTTGTTTTTTTTTACGTTTTCTAATGTGGATATGAAATTCCTAAGTAGTCATTCATGCAAAAAGATTCGTCCCGTTCGCCTTTCTAATGTGTATATATATATATATATATATATATATAATGTTATATATAATAAATTAAAACCATTATAATATATTAATTACATACATTTTCTACTTTCAGTATAAATAAATGGTTTGTTTTACCGACCTGTTAAAAAGATTATGGCTTTCTTAAAAATGAATAATCTGACGTCGATTGTAGCCTTCAAATTTGTTAAAGAAGGACGTTTATTAAGTCATAGCTGTTTTACTATTGTTTTGTAGACATTATTATTGCAAAAATAATAACCTTACCTTTCCGTTTAATATTATATTACATAAAACTTTATAAATTAAAATAAAAAATATTACCCTCTTCGTTGATGGATATAAAATTTTCTTGTATATTAATTTTTTGGGGATTTAATTTTTAAAATATTTAACAATTAACAGCTAGTATATATCTGTGCTCTATTTGATTGTTTATATATATATATATATATAATAGGACTGATTACGTAATATTTATGTCGCATTTATTTTAATAGAACGTTTTTATTACAACAACAAAAAAAATCATAAAAATTATTATTCCCTATTATGATTATATTATTTATAAATTAAATTTATTTATTGTATAATTTTTTCTTTTTAAGTAGAGTACATTGTTAATAATTAGTTAATCGTTTAATAATGATTATACACACACATACACATTCACACACATACATATATATACTGATATGTCATCAGTTTACTTAATTGCACTATTAAGGGTAAGAATCTCGTGCTGTTAACAATATAATAGTCATAAACACATTTAACTCTCTCTCTCTCTCTCTGTGAATGGATGCGTGCGATTATTAAATTTTTTTCTAATATACATGTAAAAAAGATAATTTTTTTTGTTCGATTTTTTCCCAAATAATTATATATTTATTTTTAAACAGACACGTTTTCTTCACTTAAAAATGAAGAAAGTGTTTTATACGTCATATTCATTTTTAAAAAAATGTATATATATATATATACACATAGTTAATTAATGTAAAAAAAGATTACTTATCTATTTTTTTTTCAAATTTGTAAAATTTTTATTAATTTTCTTTATATTTTACATAAATATGTTAAATTCATAAATAAGTGTAATACAGTACGTGAAAAGGATATTGTAATTTTAGTGACATTAAAAAAAAAAGAGAGAAAAAATGTAGGTCAAGTTGTAATGAGCAAAAGTTGGTCGTATACGTATGGTATATGTTATACTACAACTATGTATGTATTCATAAAAGATCAGGCCGTTATACGAAGTCCCAGTTTAACCCGGATCTTCCTTTTTAAACACGAACATGACTCGACTCTCTTCTTTTTAATTTCCGGTTTCAGAACCGTTTGTAAAATAATTATAATTAGTAATCACATTATTCATTCTTTTCATTATATATTTTTCATTCATTTACTGCACTTAAAAATATATAGATAATCGTAATAATAATAGTTCTATATACGGTATTAATAGAATTATAGAGTAGCCTAATTTAATAAATATAGTTATTATATTTAACCCGACTATACATCTGGTTAATTTATTTATTGAAATAATAAAAAAGTTTAAATATAATTTATTTTATCTTTATAGAAATTTTTATTTGTTAACTAGACAATAACAATAATTTATTTAAAATTATATTTATTATGAAGCTATAATTAAAACTCTTACATACAATTTGTTTTCTATAAGTCATAGTAGGCTACTTACAATAGTATATTATAATCTTTAGTATAGTCAGGTTTTTCACGATTACATACCCTACGTCATTTATTTATATTCTATTAACATTCTTTATTTTTAGTCTTATTTAGTTAATCGTTTTAAAAATGGGCTTGTTTATATAAGCGCGAACGTGTGTATATATAGGTGTTAAAAAATGGCCACTCGAATTTTCGTGTAAGAAATATTAGGTCAGTGATAACGTTTATTGAATGCTATTGTTTTATAAATCGATCTTGAATTAATACTTTTTAACAGTAAAAAGAAAAGAATTCACGCACGCACGCGTGTTTGTATGTAATCAGTCATTAGGCAGTTAGATTATCTAATATTTTGTATTAAAGTACATTATTATATTTTTGTAAATTTTATTATTTATATTATCAGTTTTAAATTATTATTTTTTTTAATATTTCTGATTGCATACGATTTCCTGTATCCTTGATTGTAGTTTTTTTTAATATTCTTCTGCGGAAACATTATTTCCGTTAAATCTAACTCTTGATTTTTTTTAATGTCCTTTTACGAGTAAATATTTATTTAAATTTTAATTTATTTTTCTTTTTTTATGTCAATGTTTCTGTTATAATGCTTTCTGAAATTTAATGTTTTTATATATTTTTTAAATATATCTTAATTTGTATTAATTTTTTGTTACAGCAATCTGGAGAAGGATGGAAGACTCCGTCATTATCAAGTCCTAAACGTGTCAGAAGGCGTGAAGAAGAACAGTCATTACTGAAATTTCTTGCCCTGGTAAGTTACATTTTAACTTGTGTAATTTTTAATTCACATGTAAAGTACCTCAAATAGAATTGAACTAATCATATTTATTTTCTCTGAAAGTAATAATGATCATTATACAATAAATCTTTTTGGTGAATAGAATGAATCTGTTCAGTCGGCTTAATATGAGTAAAAAAAAAAAAAAAACAGGAATCAACTTTATTTCAGATTTTCTTTATTAAGCCTGACCAGGAATGCTTGTTATTCTTGGGAATTGGATATGACATTTTTTTAAGTAACTTTGTCTTGTATTAAGTTGCCTAAAACCGATATGGTTATGGCCGTTAATATACATATAAAGTCAGATATATTTTTTCTGTGTTGTAATTTTTTTTTTAATTAATGAGTTTGTAAAAATTGAAATTAAATTATTAAAATACATTTCCCGCAAAAGAAATATAATAATATCTATTTTACATATTTATGATTAAAATAATAAATAATCTAAGAAAAAAACTAGTAAAATGTAAATAAACCAAACTGGTTATTTCTATATAAAATTTATTAATAAATGATTTAAAAAGAGTTATAATGTAAGAAATGAGTTATGACGCCAGAACAGTGTAACATAATTATTTTTCTATCCTTAGGCATGTCCTTGTTATGTCCTTAAATCTATATAATCATTATCGTAATTCTTTTACTCATTCTTACCATAAATAATTGTGATCTCCCCTTAAGCATGTGTTAGCATTACTGTAATTTTTTCTCATTCTTATAAATTTATTGTGCGATATATTAAAAAAGATACTATTTTTTTTTTGTTTCAGAATGCTTTAGAATTAACTGCACCGGCTAGTGATGTTCTTTTACGACAAAGCAGTAGTACAAATTCATCATCAAATTGGTTCCAACTATCAGGTCATCCGGATACATTTGCTCCAGCCGGTCCTGGTACCATATGGAAAAAATGTAGTGGTGGAGCTGAAAGAACCGTTTATGAAGCATTAAATAAAGAACCATCATTACAAGATGTTACACCTCGTTTTCTACGCGAAGTGCATTATGCTGGGCAAACATTTATTGAATTAGAAGATCTTTTACAAGGTTTTAGAGATCCAAATGTTATGGATATTAAAATGGGTACACGTACATTCCTTGAATCTGAAGTACAAAACTCATCATTGAGACCTGATCTTTATTTAAAAGTAAGTACAATTTATTTTTATGAACCTTAAATTATAATATATGTTGTGAATAACTATAATATTAAAAATTTAATTATTCTTTTTTAATTATAATCTGATCAATAAATATAGATTTTTTTTTGTTGATGTTTTGGATTATGGACTGTAATAAATGAATTTAAAAAGTTGAAAGTCTAATTCATAAAATGTCACGGTATCTGCCATTAATCTTTGAAACTTTAGCAAATCAATATTGTATTAAACTGATTGTTGTTCACCCGTTAATTTACACATTTTATTTTTAATTACAGTATGTTTATATATATATATATATATATATATATATATATATATACATACACACACACACATAGATATAAAATTTTGTTGTAATTAATTGTAAAATAATTATTTCAATTAATGTTATTATCTTATATAATATAGGAAAGTTTATTTTATTAACTATCTAATATGTCTCCATATGATTATTAGACCATGAATATCTTTTTGGTACTAAAATAAATATGTAAAATATAATTTATAATTATATTAAATCGCAGTGTAATATTATATTTTTTAAATGTTTCTTTTTATCAAATAATTAATCATGTTATTTGATAGCAGATATTAATTATTTATTAATTTGTTCATTTAATTGATTCTAATTTTAATATTATTATAAAATTATATCATGTGAAGGTATTTATGTAAAATAAAATATCTAAATTTGTAATATAAATGATGAATATTAATTTTTTGTTGTTTTATATAAGTTATTTTTAATAATTTATATTTATTATTATATATAACATTTTCTGATAAAGAAATATCTTTATAGTAACATTAACAAGCATTTCAGTGATGCGCGTAATCTAACATGCATGATTAAAATGGTATTATATAATATTTTCACGGCACTTTATTTTAAAATCCATGATTTATTCAATTGTATTTTATTATCATTTTTTAACCCTCACCTATACATCACACCCGCACTTTTATACACAATTGTGGGTATCTTTTTTAAATATATTATATACATTAATTTTTATAATTAATTAATTGTTTTTCTTTCTTCAGATGGTTTCATTAGATCCAACAGCACCAACACCTGAAGAGCATGCTGCTAAAGCCGTAACAAAATTACGATACATGCAATTTCGAGAACAACAAAGTTCAACATGTAGTCTTGGTTTCAGAATTGAAGCTATGAAGGTAATTATTGATGTAATTAATTGATAGTATGATTATTACTTTAACTTTTATTTTTTGATTATGATAATAAATTGAGAACAATTGATTATTAATATATAATAATAAAATTAAATAATTAAGACTTTTCGCAATTAAATTTGAGGGGAAATAAATAACAATGGGTGTTTGTTTAAAGTAATTAAGCATTATCAACATTACTTATTGTACACCATTGGCTATGAAAACGAATTGTTTCTAATTTTATTTAACCTTACCCAATATGTTTCTGGGTAAAACTTTGGTTCCAATTAATAAAACATTAACAAAATAATGTTTTGTTTTTTTTTCTATATATTTATTAATATATGTAGAGTACTAGATATTAAATTGTACTTTCAAAGCAGTGAGGACTATTTTAACAGATTATGTTATGTTAATGTTAAATTGAAACTTTGTAAAGAGATTTCACTTTAAACTGGTGGCTATTTTAATTATTTTGAAGTTAAATATTTATTGTTCCATAAAACAAAGCAACATTCTTTAGCAATTTGACATTCTTTAATGAACGTCATATTGAAATATAACCATACTCGTTAAATTTTAACTACAATTTTTCTTTGGTTTTGTCCTCCAGCTATCATATCTTGTTAATTCTAATTAACAAAAATATCCTATTTTGGTAAATCTAGGATGTAAATTATCCAAATTTATAGATTTACTTCATGAAAAAGGGATGCAACCACTTGTAGGAACCAACTAAGAAAAAGGTGCTGGAAATTTGTAGATTATCATCAACTCATCGTACATTGAAATAATGTTCTAATTATTATACGCATTAATTAAATTATCTTCTTTTTTTGACTAGAGACATTTTTAAATCAATTATGATTTTTTTGTTCTGTAGTTTAACATTACCAAAATTCTCTTGAAATGTTTTAACACTTTTATCTGTAAGTTTATTTTTTAAATAATTGTTTATAAATTTTCAGTGTACTAATTTTTTTTTTTTGCTTCTTTATAGTTTCGTGGAACTCCACCAGTAACAGATTTAAAACGTGTTAAAAGTTCGGATGAAGTAATAAGTGCAATGTCATTATTTATTGGTAACAGAGGAGATGTTAGATTAAGACTGTTAGCAAGACTTCAAGAAATTCGTTCAAAATTAGAACAGTCAAAATATTTTAAACATCATGAAGTTGTTGGAAGTAGTATTTTAATAATATATGATGACGTCAAAGTTGGAGCTTGGTTAATTGATTTTGCTAAGACAAGACCTCTACCAGATGAAGTTACAATTAATCATCGTAGTCCATGGGAACAAGGAAATCATGAAGAAGGCTTCCTATTCGGCTTAGATCAGCTTATTAATGTAAGTATAGCTGTTGTTTTTCTTTCTTTTCATATTAATTTATTGCTGATTTATTTTAATTATATTATGATTAGATTTTTTAATCTGATATTTTCTTTCATTTTTATTTAAATGTATTAATTTATAAATAAACTTTATTATATGAATATAATTTATTCATTTAAGCTTTGTATGTAAAATCTTTCATTTTTTACTTACGTAGACAATATTTTTTCTTCATATAAATAGTAAAAAAAGTGTAATTTTCCTTCATTGATATCATTTAATTATTTAATATATTGGAATATAATCATCATCAAAACACTTTTGCTCTTAGACAGGAACCTGGCTCAATTTTTTCTCTTTCAGTTTATTTTCAATAATATTATAATTTTGATTTTCTTTCGTATCATCTACAACTTTTAATATTCATTTTAATGTTAACTCCTATTCTACCTTTACTTAATTTTTATTAATTTAACAAATGTCATAAGCAATCAAATTTTCTTTTCTGAATTTATGAAAATTAAATGATTATGTTTTCAAATATCTTATTAAATATTTTATCGTATAATTCATTCTTGCCTACCTGGCATTTGGGAATGTGTTTATTGGTTTACTTCTGGGGTACAATCTTTTTTAATTAAACAAAGAAAATGCGGAATTTTATTTTTAAATGGATTATATTATAATGATGAAAATTAATAATGAAGTAATGATAATAATAAACATCAATAATCATTACAGGAAGAGGATGAAGAGTTAATAAAATATTAAAATTAGCATCAGGAACTAATCTAAGGGCAAAATGTTATTAATCATTTATACCCAAAATTGAACCAAAAGTATTGTTACCTATAACACTAATCATTTCAGTTGTAGATTAGTGATGCTATGTTTATACATAATTTTGTGTCTAGTGAGCTGCAATTAATAATTAATAAAAACCACCTAAAGACACTTCAAAGTAGTAAACTTTATTTAAAATTTACAATTTATATAATAAATTTTTGAATCCGTGGATTCATCATCAATTATTAAACACTGTAATTTCATCTAATGCATTATTATTGCTTCATGATAATACCACCATTTTATGATTTAAATCGCTTGATCATGACGATTTTTATAAGCATACTTTATAAATTTGTGAGTTTTATATTCATAATATTGATTTCTTTTGATCATTGATTTCTTTTTTTTTATTATATATCATATCACGTTTACATATTTATTTCCTTTTTTTAATTTAATTTACACAGTTATAGTAATATAAATGATAATATTTTTATTTTATTATTATCATTATTATTATATTAATGTATAAATTAATTGATTGTTACAGGTTCTGGAACAAGTTGAGGTTAAAAGTGAAATAGATAACACGGTATCGTCAACTAGCAGTTCAGTGGCACTGGCTTCATGATCGAATATATATGAATGATCATCGTTATTGTCATTGTTATCAATCAAACAAGTCAATCTTTATAAAATAAGCAGTACTGCCAACATATAAGAATAAATAATGATACTAATAATAATAATAATAATAATAATAACAGTGTTATAATATTATTTTAAAAAGATAAAGCCAACATCGTGCCAATCTAGTCCACCAATCATGATTATTATTTATCATTACCATCTTGTCATCCATTTTTTTAACCATCCTCATATTTATCAAGATCATTAAACAGTCATATAAATTCTTTTCAAGATTGTTTTATTTTTCATTAACACTGTATTTCATTGTTCATGTTATCATAAATTGTACGTATAAACTAATAATATTGTATTTAGAAGTCACCTCATTTTTTTAATAATTGTGAATTATAATAATATTAATTAATATATATGATGTAGTTTTGTATAATTATATCTGATGTTCCTGTTTAGAAGATATTTCTAGCAGAATTATTATATTATAATGACACATAATCTAAAATTCTTAAATCTTTTATTATATGTATGCCATTTATACTATGTATATTTGTACATGTATTTTATATTATGATATTAGCAAAATAAATTTTATAAATTTTTATATATAATTGTCATTAATTTTAAAGATATTACTTTAAAAATTTTTTTCAAAAAAAAATTTTGATTTCTTTTTCTTATTTTCTTTAATAACATTTACTAATAAAAACATTAATGATATGAAAAGGTTTAATGACCCTGAGGGTAGCTCAATATTAAAAGGAATAACTTTCTAGTATAAATATTACTTGTTTGAATATTTTGGTAAAACAAAAAAATGAAAGTGACCACCTAGTCCTGACTTCTTATTTTTAATGAAAAGAGAGTAAGCATGATACTAGGTGCATCGTTCATCCCTCTTTGTATTAGTGTTATTTATATTATTTTGTTTTACTGTAATAAAGAATATTTATTTTGCTAATATCACCTGCTATTATTTTTTATCATAATTGTTTTTATTAATTAAATTAATATATATTTTAATAATTATATAATATGTAAATTTTCTTACTAAATTTGTTTCAAAATAAAATACTATTAATTTATGTTTAAAAAATATTTGTATGGATATTATAATCAGTTTTTAAATACCATATTGGTGTAATTATTAATTATATTAATTTTAAAACAAAGAAGTTCCTGTTACAGTTCATGGCAGTTTTTTTTTGCAGAAACATGAACTTCTTTCCAAATACATTCCTAATCATTAAATGTAATTTGTTGAAAATAAAATTATCTTCTTTTTAAAAAAAAGAAAATATATGAAATATCAAATTAATTACTTGAATTTAATAAATTTATTATTAAACATTTACTGATTATAATATTTATTAATAATATACATTATATTTATGTATTATTGATAGAAAAATATTAAAACAATAATTAATTATAATATAAGTATGATAATTATATAATTTTTTATATTTTTTTTATTACAACTAATTAAAATTTGTATTTTTGTATCATGGAGTTGAAAATATAAATTTATTATTTCTTGTAATTTTTATTCCCTAATTCATAATTTTCTAAATATTTTTCAGTATTTTTTTTATTATATTAAAATTATTTTCTGTTTATAAACACACAAGTTAATTTATTCCAAGATTTTTTATAAAATTTGATTTTACAGTCCTTTTTCTTTAATCTTTATTCTATTTTAATCAGATAGAACAAATTATTTATAATTTGTAAACACATTACTTCTCATTGTTAATAAAATTTACTGTCTTGTATATATATATATATATATATATATATAAATCTTGGTATTGTTTATCTAATAATAAGATTATCCGTTGTTAAAAAAAGTGATCTCAGAATTTTTTCCAGATACCGTATTTATATAATTAAAAGTACTTCTAATATATGTACTTAATGAAACATAATCAACTACACATATTTAAGTCTGTTGCATGAATTATTTTTTTAAGGAATTAGTAAACCTTTTGTTTATTTGTCATTATGTATGTTATTATTGTAATTTTATAAATATTGTGTCATTTTGTATCAGTATTAAGTTATAATTATTATTTTATTGTAACAAAATAATAATTATTATGTTTGATAATTTTTGATTATCCTAATTAATTATTTATTTATTTTTATTATTGTTTGTTAATAATAATTAAACCATTTTCTTATATTTAAATATTACTTTTTGTATGTATTTAAAGTAAATACAAAATATGTTTCTTGAAATTTTTTGTTTTCTTTTTTTAATTTATTACTAACCATAATATTACACAATTCTTTAACCCTAATGGAATGTAGATAGTGCATTCTGAGCACTTTTTCATGACAGAAAGTGGTATGGTACATTAACTTGTGACTTTATATTATTTGTCTCAGTTTATTACTGACTGTGATATATATGAAGAATTTCAAACAACTGGATACACCAGTCAGATTTTTTTTTCTATAGTTTATTTAAAATTTATGATGTGAATGAATGTTTGAAGTTGGATTCAGTGGCCTTGGAATTTTTTATTTTTATTATTAAGATGTCAAACATATTTGGAAATATTTTATCAAGGAAGATTAGATAGATATGATAAGTGAAAAGATATCAGACCCTTGCCGGGAATTGAAACCAATACCAATTGATCTAGAGTTCAACATGCTCACCACTACACCATCTGCAATTCAGCTAAGTGAAAAAGAGAGACAGGAAACTATTTCTTTCCTCATTATCCATAGCATATCTGATTTGCTGTGCGTGTTTTAAGCTTTGCTATGTTATATTATGAGTTTTTTGCTGATAATTTATGACCAATCAAATAAATAATACATGTGATTATGTAATATTGTGATTAAATATTTACAGTCAATCACTATATCTGACATCATTCAGTTATCAGTCGAATAGTTTGGTTTTAATGTTATCATTGTCTTGTTTATAAAGCTTAGACAACACTGAATATGTGTGTTATAAACCAAGACTTTCCTCTTTAAAAAGGCTTTAATTACTTCCCACTTTTGAAATTTGTGTGTTACTGGATGATGCTTAATCATTAATTAAATAAAATTATATATACTGACCAGTTTATGCAGTGGCCAGCGTTCTGACCAATTTGTAAAGATTCTAGAGTTTGATTCCTGACCTGAGATTTTTTCATTATTTAATCATCATCTATATTAAGAAAGTAATAAAATGAAATTTACTGTTATAATGAAATATATTAATAACAGTAAAAGAACTTTTATCAATTTTGTATTTTCTAATTAATTTTTTCCAAGAAGAATTTCTTGAATGCTAGTTTTTTTATTTACTTCACATTTAGTTCTTCATTACTAAAGAAATTATAATTTATCATCTCACTTTACTAAAACAATATTCTTAATAATGGGTCGGCATGGAAATATGAAGATTTTTGAGTTTATCTATAGTAGGAGCAATGTGACTGAAGGAAATAGAATACAACACACAATTACTATACTGCATGCAGTTTACCTGTTAGCAGTCAGTGCAACACCATTTATTTATCATTACAGCATTCAGTGTTTGAAAAATGGTTATTGATGTTGAAAGAAGATTTCAAATTTAATGAGCTTGACACAGATGAATTTTTTCATGGAATATTTTTTAAAGGTGCTATAACAAGTTTAAAAACAAATGTAAATGTATTAGATGCTTTAGTTTGTCTATAACCAGCTATTCCAACTCCCAAAAATGCTGATCAGGCAAAACGAATAGTCCTATAGAGTTCTCAGTAGTCAGTAAGATGATATTTACTCTCATTTTAGAAGATTTTGCCAAATGATCTACTAAATTAACTTTACTTTTACTTTATTTAATGTAATTGCATATGACAAATCCATTTTCATTCAACAGTATATTTATTTATAAATGAAAATGTATATATTGGTCTTCCAAACACTACTCTATCACTGAGTTACTTCATTATGAAAAGTTAACTGCTAGCTGTAAATTTAAAATGTTTGGAGTCATCATTGGTCATTAATATTTTAACAGTAAAACAGAAGTTACACTTCATCAGTGTGCTCAGATTTTTAAAAGAATTTTTTACTGTTGAAAATACAACTTTTAAAGAAACGGTATAATGTAACTATCATTTTCAAGAAATTGTATACATTACATAGTATCAAAATATTCATAGATATTTTAGAACATTCTTTCCTGGTCAGTTGATTCTTTGGAATGGAAACATTAATTGGCCATCATGATCTTCAGATTTAAGTGTATGTGATACATATCTTTTGTGGGGTTATTTAAGTGTATTTTTGAGCAATACACCCATAAAATTTTGTACACTTTTCAACATTATTACCATCACAATTATCATATGATAAGTTGAATTTCAATCAACTTATCATCATAAGTATCAGCATGATAGAACAAATTATGTCCTTCAAATTGTGCAACATATTTTGAAGAATATATTTTCATTTTCAAAAAGAAAAATAAATAAAATGAATTAATTATATATATATATATTTTTTTTTTTTTAAATATCCTCAGTTGACCTAACTTGATTGTGGTAAATCTTATTTTCTTGACAAATGAGAACTGAAGGTAAAAAGTAAATTACAAAATGTGTTCTTCCTAATTGGCAAAAAATAAAATTTACTTACTGTAACAAGTGGAATTTATCATATTTAATAAATCACATAAATAATATGATAGTGGTATGTAAATCTTTTCATAAAATTGTTATACATTTTATTATTATTTTTTATCAAATTAGCATCTGGTGTATGTAAATTAAAAATTCTCAATCTAGAGAACATAGATTGTAAGCAATATATTATATATTTTAAATAATTTATTTACATTAAGCAACAAAGAGTTGAAGAAAATAGTTGCAACAGATCTAGGAAAATGACCTTGAAATGCTACATAAGTTGTTTTATTTTGATAAGCATTGTCATTTTGCCAGTTCAATTAACAAGCAGAATGGTGCTTATTACTTAGCTGTTATAAAAAAAAGCTTTATCAGTGACCTTTGTCTACCCAGAGTTAATTGGATGGTATGCTTTGCTTTGTCATTATACTGCTTAATTGTACCTTATTTCTTTTAAATTATAATAGAAATGTAAAAAAATTGAATATTGATCTTTATAAAGATATGAGGAATGACTTCTTTACTGTAGAAATTGTTATTCATAAGTGAAAAATTTTATATATTCAACAAAAGTGCACATGGTATATGTGATCATGGCTCATGAATGTAATTTTGAAGTGGTATAATGGAGATCATTTGAAAAACACAATTTATTAATAGACAAAATTTGTATACAGATTACTTTTTTATATACAACAAAAAATATCCTTTTTTTATAGATAATTATTGATTCTGTATTATAACTTCACAAGATAAGATTAGATTTCATGAAGAATAGAAGGTCTAACTTTACCCAGCAGTTATCTCAGGCACCGGCTTGAATTTTTGTACAACCCAGAATTAGGAAATATAATTCTTGGATAGTTTTATGGGCACAGAAAGTTGTTAACCCACTAAAATGACTGTTGTGCTGGTTATTATAAATTGTAGAATAAAATAAAACTAAAATGGTACCTGACCCAGCTTGCATAGTATTCAACCAAGGGTAAAGGAATAAAGAAAGGGATAATCGATCCTCAGAGAAGCTGCATTTGGTCAAAGTGATTCACAGTCTTATTCATTAGTAAAATGTGATGGCTCTTTATTTCATTCTGAAAACCTTCAAATATTACTTTTAATTATTGGAAAGAAATATCACTTAAGTAAATCTTTTATTCTGATCAGTACTTAATAATACATTATATAGATCATGTCATGAGTGGTTAGATGTACTACGTAGAAAAAACTGTTGCAATGTCCAGCATTTGCCTGGACGGCTCAACCATCATAAAATGTTGATCAGAGCAGTGTCTCAAAGTATATAATTAATTATGAAATAAAAAAAGATGTAATTAAAATTCATATTAATATTAAAAATAAAAACACGTAAAATAGTACAAGACGTAAGGTAAGTAATAATAAATTACAATTCAGGAGGTGTTTGTGAAATTTATTTGAACACATATTTATATACACATTGAATGGAATGGAGAAAATTCAGGAATTTTTAGATAGTTTTTAAATTCTAATTTGTATAATTTAAAATTTCTTTGGCAGAAAAATATTGTTCCCATAAAAGAAAATCTTCTAACTGTATTTAAATAAATTTGGTGGAAGATTTTTTAAATAATTTGGTAATTTATTAAATTATGCTTCCCAGTGAAAGCATAAGGCTCATTCTTGTAAACCAAAGTATTGTGTTGAGTTACATGAAAACAGTCCTGTAACACAAAAGATGCAAGAGTATCTGAAAAGTGGAATGAACTTCCTACTGTACTGTTTTTCTATATTTCTTATTATGGATGAAAACTTTATAATTAAAGAATAAAAAAGAAATTGGGTAAGATACATTACAAGGAAAATGTATAAATGTTAAACCAATGAAAGAAAAAAATTGTAAAGAAAATAGCAAACCGACTGTAAAGAACCATTGAAAACCGTAAATTCCCAAAACTATACTTAATATAATCATACCTTTTAATCTATAGATTAAATGATATTATTCATAAGATTAATTGTTTGAAAATAGTATAAAAATTCCATCACTTGTTTTTTTTTTGTTAGTAATAAATGGTAATTTACTTAAGCAAATACGAACATTCTTTCAATACAGGAAATTACAGATGATTTTAAAAAATAAAGACATGTATTATTCTGTTGGTTCATCTTATTTTCACAATAAATTAAAGAAAAATTAAATAATTTATTGAAACCTATTAAAGTTATTTTTAATTGAAAAATGAAAAGAAGAGTTTCTCAATTAAGCAATTTTTTTTAATTCTCGTATATTTTCAAGCCTTATTGACTACCAGTAAGTGCACCAATTTCAATTTTTTTTTTTTTTTTTTGTAGTGGCACTCTAATTTATTTTATAATATATTTCTTCTGAATAACAATAATCAAACATTTTCAGAATGAATTATTCTCCATGCCATTATATTGAATTTTTGTAGCATGTTGGTACATAACCTGTAATCTTTCTAATATTCAAAATATTTTCATACTAATTTTTTTCAAGAAGATTGTTTGGAAAATATGAAAACATAGCATGTTTAGAGGCACATTGCGTTACAGTACATACAAACAAACCAAAACAAAAATTACATCTAACCATTAGATCTTACATCCAGAAGGAGGGAAATAACAAAGATAAAATTTATTTTTCATTGAAGCCCCTTGCATTCTAAGAAAAGATGCCAAGCATTCTCACTGGCCAAACAGACTATCGGCAGTATCTGTATACTGGATCTTCTCAATAAAGTATCAAATAAAACCTAATTCTACCATTTTCACACAAGAAACCAATAACTTTCCTCAGGCTTGGTCTATTTGTTTTAGTAAGGAAACAGAGCTCTTTAAAAGGTTCTTAAATTAAATAACCTGTACATTTTTGTCACAGTTGGATTTTTACAGTGCTCGTTTGTTTAATCTGAACTAATTGCTTAATTGCTGTCCTGACCAAGACTGTAGTCATTTCATATGGTGGTTCAAGATCAATGAAGGTTGTATTTTTTTCTCTTATTAGCAAGAAAGTCTGCCCACTCATTAACCTCAATTCTTGAGCATCCGTATATCCAGCATAATCCTTTATTACTAAAGGATGAAAGGTCTAAAAACACGTTATAGCACTCCTACATGAGTAAATAAATTTGGATGTAGTGTTCTGAATACAATGAAATCTTTCTGTTTATTTAAAAGGAACCAACTGAAAATAGTGTGATATTTTTTCCAGTTTTTGACTCTCCCACTCTGTCATTAATCATGATGTTTCTCCGTTACTTAATAGTGTTGTAACAAATTTAACCGCATCCCATGAAGTAAAAGAAATGACTTCTATTTGTATTCAAATAAATATTAAATAGATAAATAAATGTATTAGATGTATCTAATGTGTAATGTGTAGATGTGATTAATAAAAACTTGTTACTATGTTACTTCATATTAATAACAGTGCCTTCCATCTTCCTTGTTTCATAAGGTAAACTTGGAAATTTTTTTTCACTGAACAAATACTTTGATACTTAAAATGCATTCTTAAAAATTGTTTCTTAATCTAATGTTACAAATCGAGATCCTCCTACCATTCATTATATAATTGACTTGATCCCAATTCCTCCCTTCTTTTCAGAATATCATGAAATTTATGAATCAGCCGAAATATTATTCTAAATTAATTAGGAAAAAGATCATGATTACTTTTATGGATTTATTATTAATAGAAGGAAAACAACCCAATTTAAAAAATCAAATAATCCAGTATTTTTGTTTATTTAATCATAATTAATCATATGTCATGAATGAAAATAATTTGCCTTTTATTGACACTGATCATAATATCCTTAAAATTATGTACTAATATATCCAATTTAGGTTATTTAAAGATTAATTTTTTAATTCAGCAAACAATTATAATATATTTCTCTTTATAAATGATCTTTTGAAATTTTATTTTAATGTAACATTTATTCGAAAAGTTTCTTGTATGTATTTTATTTTTCCCAGTTTTCATGAAAATTTGGGGAAAATATGTATAAACTTCCAAATTGACTAGATAAATTTCTTTTCAGAAAATATATTTACTTAGAAAAAGTATAATTGCAATTGAAAATTATTACAAAAATTCATAAATGAACTAAGTAATGCATTTATACAATAAACATACAAAAATTTATCTTTATACCATAATTGTTAAAGTAGTACTCCACTAGAATGTATACTAGTAGGGTATTGTACTGGAAGGAGGATATAAAAAAGATGCCTAAAAATTACAGAGAATAAAAATGATAGACATTCAGTAAAATTAAAATGACAAGTATATTTTTGTAATATCTTCTGTTACAATTTATAACAAAGTTATTGCATGTTCACTTTCACTAATTCTTGTTTTATAGAAATAACACTGGCTGCTTCTGGGTCAAGACATTCTAGCCCTGGTATGCCAGAGAATAATAATTCATATTACAAAGACAGTCATCATAAATGTTGGTCTTTTAAAATATATATTGTAAACAGTGACATACTTTCTATTTCGGTCACGAATGAGAATACTACATTTAGTACATAGTACTTCCTTTCAGAATAAAAATAATAATTTATTATTTATAATCATTAAATATTTCTTAGATTATTTTACATATAATTAAAAAAGAAATTCACAACTTATGTTTTATTGTAGCTAAATAAACAAAATGATATGTCTTAATGAATGGAGAGAGTATAATACAATTACCCTTTCTTACATAAAAAATTAAATTAATTTGTTAAATAACATTATCCCTTATAGAGTCTTTCTTATGATTATAATAAATTTAAAAGCATCTAATGTATAAGTGGCTCTAATCATAAATGCTTTCCTTGAGAATAGTATAATAAAACCAGTTCCTGTGAGCAGATTGAAGATGCTTCTTAAAACTTTTGTATAGCTACTGTTAAGGAAATAAGATAGCTCAGACTTGTTTAAAGGCAGAGTTTCTCCTGTCAAACTGCATATATACATATTATCTCAAATAGGTCCCCATAACTTTAATATTCAGTAGACATCTACGAAATTCTGAAAATCTCCAGGAAGGCTAAGATCAAGGATAATGGAAAAGGGTGAGCAATGTTGAAGAGATGACCTGCTTAAAGAAGAGCTGTGAAACAAGACAAAGAAACTTATTCAAAAGAATACTTAGGTGTCCTCCATGATTTTATATTAATTGTTGATTTTAGTTTTTTATCACGTTTCTATGAAGACAATCTTAAAGCATCTGCTGCAGCAGGTGAAGCTCAGTCTTCTTTAAGGCAAACCTCATCCATTTCTAGAATATTGTGATGTGTAAAAGTATCTATTAGACTATACAATTATTTAGCCAGATACCTGTTGGAGGGTCTTAAAACTTGATGGCTTATTATAACTAGAATATCACAGTGATTAGCATCTTGAAATATTAAATGCTAATAATTGAAAGTACAGTTAAAACTCATTCATTTAGATCAAAAAATGAACAACACTAGGCGTCATTTTTATTTGGAAAGTAGTATACAGTTAACAATACACATTTTTTTTGGCTGATGTCCTGAGAAGTCTATGCCTAAAAAGAAAGAAATCTGACAGTTATAATTCTACATTACAGCTTGTGAAATTTGGATGAACAAACATAAAAGTGCTCCTTCAGGTATTTTTTTTTAAATCCAAGTGTATTGTACTGACATTACCAATGAATTTCAGTCTAGAGTTATATTTTACAAAAACAAAACCATTAATTGCAATCTAGTTAACAGAACCATGAATATAGTATAGTGAACAAGCCATGCAATAATAGTTTCTTAAAAATTACCTTGAAAAAGAATTAAATAAAATACCATAAATTTCAGTCAATAAATTAAATTAAATTTTAAGATGCTACAGAGAGTTAAAGAGAAATCTGTAATTAGTTAAGTTTAAATTAATCTGATGTATAGAAAAATATACATTTTGCTTACTTCAGGGCTGTAACAGCAGTCTTGTGTTTCCAGTAGAACGTTAAGTAAGCTCAACCAAAAACTAATAACACCTTCAGTTTGCATTTCTAAGTATAAAATCGTCGTTAGCGACCATATCCATTTTAAAAACAATAATATTGTTATTTCATCTCAATTTTAATTAATCAGTATGATATTCTGTTGTATTTGTGTCAGATATTTTTATCATTGTATTTAGTAAAACATATGAAATACATTTAATGAAAAAGTAGTGAATTTTGCAAATAAAAAAGAACAATAGGGGGAAAAAAATAATAGAAATATAGTATTTAAAATTAGCACATTTAGCATAAAAATTGTTTATGGTTGTCAGAAAGATGAAGATATTATTTAAATATGCCTTGACCAAAGAGTACTGTACAATCAGACAAAGCATGCTAATTGTAATCAGAGAATCAGATATTAAAATGGGTATTTTAAAACCAACTGAGCAGCTACATGAATTTGTAATCTTAGCTAAAAAGAATAATTACTTATTCTTTAAAAAAATAGCAACATTCACCTCTATCAAACTCGACAAAAGAATAGTTTTTTCCTAACTGAATGTAATACTTCATTTTACTAGACAGGAATTGCTTGCTTCTATTGCCATTTTTAATAAATTACAGAAATTAAAAAAAATCTTCCCACTAATTCTTTTAAAATACAATTAACAAATGTTCTTTTAAAGAAACAATGTTATTCTCTTGATGAATTTTTAAATAAAATAATTCAAAAATAATTCCTGTATTTTTTTACATTCCATACAGTATGTACATATACATGTGCTTACACAATTCTCATTGACACATTCTGAATTGTGAACTAATTTGTTTTTATTTTTAGTACCTTCTTACATTTACCTTAACATTATTTCATGAGTTTAAATTTTAAATAATTAATATGGACTTTAATCACATCTATTTTTTATTTTATAATTAATTATGTTCTGTAATGCTACTCTGATCAAGATTTTACCTTGATTTCGCTTAATTCATCCAGGAAAATGCTAGGGCAGTATATGTTTTATCTGCAGAGCAGCATATCTACCCATTTCTGATATAATCAATGTTGTATTATTATGTTCCAGTCAGAATAAAGGATTCATTTACATTACTTTTTGTTGATACTTTTACATACAAAAACGGCCAATTTATGTAAGACAGCTTTATTCATTAATGAACAAATTATATTTAGTCATAAATAATAAGAATCATATTTATTAATACTATTTAAAAAAATATATATATACAGATTAACTATTTTAATACCATTATAATATAAACAATGCCAGTCAAAAGAATGAAGTTGCCCAGAGTTGTTTTTACGATCTGTGTGTGCTATCATGGTTTTAATGAACATTAGCCAATTACGTTCCTATCAGAAAGAATGTTTACATTTTGCATTATGGCCATTAAAAAAATAAATACTATAGGAATTGCTATTTATTTTTAAAGTTATAAGCTGTTGTGTAGGTACTTATTTTTCTGTGATAGGTAATTGAGTTAATAAGTAAAAATCTGAATTTATGTATTCCTTAAATATCAGCAGTGTATTAGATTAGTGCCATTGATGAGATGTATTGAGAAAATTAATAACATTTGTGAATGTTATGATAGAAGAATCAACACATATAATAAAAATACAAATGCCTTTACAAGAAAGATAATCTGTATCTTTAACTAGAAAATTGTATTGTCAGAAAAATTAAACAAATAAATAACGCTTCTTAGTAAAAGATGAGTACACAGATATGGCAACATGTGGACATTATTGGTTATTATCTTTAAGGATGACAGAATTGTAAAGTAATACACTGAAAGTAGAGATGAATTCTCTCAGTTTTTTTAGTTTTTTTGTATTTTAAGTTTATTTTAAAATCTCACTGTTGAATTCCTCAAAAAAAAAAAATGTTCCTTGTTACATACACTAAGATTCACTAAGGTTTGCAAATATTCTGCAATTATTTTACTATTTAGAGTAGGTTTTTCTGCTTTCTATTAAGAAAGGTAATCCTCATGAAACTGAGATGATTCCAAGAAATATTGAGACCATATTAATGTATATTTAATATTTTTAATTACAATTTCTGTAATCGGATGTAAACAATTAAGTAAATAACTTGCACTCAGGGCTATCCCTCGAGGTTAAGGTGCCTGGATTAAAGACTACCTGAGGAACCTCCCCCACTGTCAAATTCTCCAAATAGTGTAAATATTGAAATTTTTCCACTAAAGGGAATTAAAAATAAAACAGATATACTTTTCATAATATATACTTTCCTGAATATTTTATTAAAACAAACTGTAAGACATATGTTTATAAAAGATCTTTATTATTGTATGTGTATGATCCAAGTATTATATTTAGGTTATCTGTATGTCTGAATATTATTTTACTTAACATTTTTAAATGGTAAGATTTATATTGCAAGAAGCTAGTTACTTGAAAGTAGTCCATAGGCAGTAAAACAACTAAGCAAAATTTATGAAAACAGTTGTAGTTAAAAAGAATTCTAATGCAGCACCATTATTAACTCAGTCCTAGGTGTTGGTATACTCATTCTCATAAATGGAATAATTTTTATTGTTAGTTTCTTAGACATATTGTATTATGTGGCTAACATATGAGATAAATTTTCATTTGGTTTTTAAGACAAGCTGTATTCCATTCGACCATTGTAAACATTCTTGAAACTTCTTGAAGTTTTTACATTTAACTACTATAAGTAACCGGAATATAAGATAGTTTCAAAATTTATTACTGAAAAAAGAACATTGTTTAGATCAAGTCCTTAATTTCTCATTAAAAAGGGATTCTGCGTGTTTTTGATTTGGTGAATGATCTCTTCCATGTTGAGACCCTTTGTTTCTTCATTTTCTATGGAGATCATTGCAAGGGAACTTAACCTTCCTTGCATCATTGATGAACGTAAATAAGTTTTTATCAATTTTAACTTACTGAAGCTTTGTTCACACCTTGCTACCGTTACAAGTATGTATGATTACAAGGATACGAAGAGAAATCCACAGATTGGTGAAGAGATCTTTTTGGTTGGTTTTCTTAATAATTTGTAGAACTTTCAGTGGAGACATCTGCTTGTCTTTTGATTTCTCATTTATTATTACGTTTACATGCAGAAGTTCATTGTACAAGCTCTGCCCATTTATGATTGATACACCTTTTACAGTAAGATATTCCTGTAAATTTTTACATTGTTCTCTAAGTGCTTCTTTTTCTGGTAGATGCTTCGGGTCAAACAAAAATCCCCACTTTGATTTTTTTTTTTGTCTTCAGTCATTTGACTGGTTTGATGCAGCTCTCCAAGATTCCCTATCTAGTGCTAGTCGTTTCATTTCAGTATACCCTCTACATCCTACATCCCTAACAATTTGTTTTACATATTCCAAACGTGGCCTGCCTACACAATTTTTTCCTTCTACCTGTCCTTCCAATATTAAAGCTACTATTCCAGGATGCCTTAGTATGTGGCCTATAAGTCTGTCTCTTCTTTTAACTATATTTTTCCAAATGCTTCTTTCTTCATCTATTTGCCGCAATACCTCTTCATTTGTCACTTTATCCACCCATCTGATTTTTAGCATTCTCCTATAGCACCACATTTCAAAAGCTTCTAATCTTTTCTTCTCAGATACTCCGATTGTCCAAGTTTCACTTCCATATAAAGCGACACTCCAAACATACACTTTCAAAAATCTTTTCCTGACATTTAAATTAATTTTTGATGTAAACAAATTATATTTCTTACTGAAGGCTCGTTTAGCTTGTGCTATTAGGCATTTTATATCGCTCCTGCTTCGTCCATCTTTAGTAATTCTACTTCCCAAATAACAAAATTCTTCTACCTCAATAATCTTTTCTCCTCCTATTTTACATTCAGTGGTCCATCTTTGTTATTTCTACTACATTTCATTACTTTTGTTTTGTTCTTGTTTATTTTCATGCGATAGTTCTTGCGTAGGACTTCATCTATGCCGTTCATTGTTTCTTCTAAATCCTTTTTACTCTCGGCTAGAATTACTATATCATCAGCCAATTGTAGCATCTTTATATTTTCACCTTGTACTGTTACTCCGAATCTAAATTGTTCTTTAACATCATTAACTGCTAGTTCCATGTAAAGATTAAAAAGTAACGGAGATAGGGAACATCCTTGTCGGACTCCCTTTCTTATTACGGCTTCTTTCTTATGTTCTTCAATTGTTACTGTTGCTGTTTGGTTCCTGTACATGTTAGCAATTGTTCTTCTATCTCTGTATTTGAACCCTAATTTTTTTTAAATGCTGAACATTTTATTCCAGTCTACGTTATCGAATGCCTTTTCTAGGTCTATAAACGCCAAGTATGTTGGTTTGTTTTTCTTTAATCTTCCTTCTACTATTAATCTGAGGCCTAAAATTGCTTCCCTTGTCCCTATACTTTTCCTGAAACCAAATTGGTCTTCTCCTAACACTTCCTCCACTCTCCTCTCAATTCTTCTGTATAGAATTCTAGTTAAGATTTTTGATGCATGACTAGTTAAACTAATTGTTCTGTATTCTTCACATTTATCTGCCCCTGCTTTCTTTGGTATCATTACTATAACACTTTTTTTGAAGTCTGACAGAAATTCCCCTTTTTCATAAATATTACACACCAGTTTGTATAATCTATCAATCGCTTCCTCACCTGCACTGCGCAGTAATTCTACAGGTATTCCGTCTATTCCAGGAGCCTTTCTGCCATTTAAATCTTTTAATGCTCTCTTAAATTCAGATCTCAGTATTGTTTCTCCCATTTCATCCTCCTCAACTTCCTCTATAACACCATTTTCTAATTCATTTCCTCCGTATAACTCTTCAATATATTCCACCCATCTATCGACTTTACCTTTCGTATTATATATTGGTGTACCATCTTTGTTTAACACATTATTAGATTTTAATTTATGTACCCCAAAATTTTCCTTTACTTTCCTGTATGCTCCGTCTATTTTACCAATGTTCATTTCTCTTTCCACTTCTGAACACTTTTCTTTAAACCACTCTTCTTTCGCCAGTTTGCACTTCCTGTTTATAGCATTTCTTAATTGCCGATAGTTCCTTTTACTTACTTCATCACTAGCATTCTTATATTTTCTACGTTCATCCATCAGCTGCAATATATCATCTGAAACCCAAGGTTTTCTACCAGTTCTCTTTATTCCGCCTAAGTTTGCTTCTGCTGATTTAAGAATTTCCTTTTTAACATTCTCCCATTCTTCTTCTACATTTTCTACCTTATCTTTTTTACTCAGACCTCTTGCGATGTCCTCCTCAAAAATCTTCTTTACCTCCTCTTCCTCAAGCTTCTCTAAATTCCACCGATTCATCTGACACCTTTTCTTCAGGTTTTTAAACCCCAATCTACATTTCATTATCACCAAATTATGGTCGCTATCAATGTCTGCTCCAGGGTAAGTTTTGCAGTCAACGAGTTGATTTCTAAATCTTTGCTTAACCATGATATAATCTATCTGATACCTTGCAGTATCGCCTGACTTTTTCCAAGTGTATATTCTTCTATTATGATTTTTAAATTGGGTGTTGGCAATTACTAAATTATACTTCGTGCAAAACTCTATAAGTCGGTCCCCTCTTTCATTCCTTTTGCCCAGCCTGTATTCACCCACTATATTTCCTTCCTTGCCTTTTCCAATGCTTGCATTCCAATCTCCAACTATTATTAAATTTTCATCTCCTTTTACGTGTTTAATTGCTTCATCAATCTCTTCGTATACACACTCTACCTCATTATCATCATGGGTGCTTGTAGGCATATAGACGCTAATAATCGTTGTCGGTTTAGGTTTTGATTTTATCCTTATTACAATTATTCTATCGCTATGCGTCTTGAAATACTCCACTCTCCTCCCTATCTTCTTGTTCATCACGAAGCCTACTCCTGCCTGCCCATTATTTGACTTTGATTTATGGTTTGAAAATTGATTCATCCTGTCTTTCAAAGATACTAACATTGTGTCAACAAGGGGAAAGAATATATCCCTTGTAAATAAATGTTCAGGGCTCAGATTGTTACCCTTACTTTCATAAGAGAACATCCTTTGTTCTAGATCTTTTTTGTTCAAAAACAGCTTATACCAATTTTAGTGGCTTTCAAGACTGAATCCTTCAATCCACTATCCCTGAATTTCTCAATGAAATCAACACATATTTGTAGTTGATTAGATGCCAAAGAAACATCTACAGACTGACTTTTAAAAATTTTACAAAAAAGATTAATCTCAAGAGTACATCATGCCACACTAACGGGTACAGCAAGAATGGGAAATCTTACATATGCATCTAAAAGGACTTTGCTTCTGATGAGTGGTTGAATCAGTCGTGGTTTCACTCAGTTCATGAAGTGCTCTTAGAACCCTACCATACTGATATCAGACAGTGGATATGGAATCTACCCTTGATTCCACCTTTTATCACAAACTTGTTTGAGTATTAAGATTGAACATGATCACAACAATACACCATCAATGATGCTGAACAAATTTTCATTGTAACAGACTAAACAAGAGGGTTGATTTCACAGAAGTTTTTGCTCCATCACAGACAACCAAATTCAGACTGTATTAGCTGTAAAGTACATGAGGCAATTGCGTAGTCTTCTGAAGGCCAAGATTGAACACCTTTTCAAATTCCAGCCATACTTGCCACATTTTCGTAACCTTGGCCTCGACAGTTTTTTTTAGGTCTAACTCACAGGACTCTGTTTCATGATTAAAATGTTTGAGATAGCTTCACCTGTTGATTCTTCAGCTATGAGATACCCTATAAAACTTTCTTTGATCATCACTTCACCTTCACCGGTAGTGTCTTCCTATGAAAGACACTACCATGTCAAATCATGTTATGGACTTAGTAGATAGAGAGAGGTTTGGTCCTTATGACTTAAGTCTGGAGTGCAATCCATGATAACTAAGAAGTACTTTGTAACTTTTATCTCAAGAACAATAGCATTCTTGACTCGCTTAGCCAGAAAATTGATAATTTCATTTTGGATATTTACCCTTAACATTTGTAAATGATACTCCATAGCTTCTATTCATTGCTCCATCAACGCAGGATCAAATTGTCCAAGCAACTGGACAAAACCGAGGAAACCATTAATTCCAAAACCATTATTTCTTGTGAAAAGTTTTGATGAATCCCTTGGAATGCAATGCTGTTTTCAGATAAGAACATGATAATTGCTGTTATTCTTTTCAATATATTTCTCCATCTTTCAGTCACAATATTAATTTGAACATCATCTCTTGATTGATAACTTGATTCTATTTCAGAATTTTCTTAGTTTCAATCCATTTTTGGGCGGAAATAAAATGCCCTGGTCTTGTTTCATGTGTAGAAGCCTGTTTGATGTTCTTTTTCCAGCTATTGAAACTGGGTTCCAGCTAGAAAAGAAATTTGGTTTGGAATTACAATCAAACAAGTGACCAGACAAACAAAAGGCTGCATCAGCAGATTGAGAATACTCGAGCCATATTCTTTGATCTTTTCACCATTCTGCCAGTCTATATTGAAATTCATTTTTAAAATGCTGTTTTTCTACTCCAGACTGAAGATGCTCTTCGCCATATTTTAAAAACTGTAGAGACTCCATCAAGACAATCTCATCTCTTTCTCTTATAGTTAGGCATTCTAGCCAAGTTGATGGGTCATTAAACAAAAGATTCGTTGGATAAAGTAGGATGTATTTAAAACTATCGTCTAGGCCTAATTCTACCATAATGTTACTCAAATCACAGTGAGATTTCAATAAGTTTCTTGAAAATCTTTTTCATCTGATTCTTCTTTTGGCTGCAAATGGGACAAGAAGTCGAAGTTGAAGTAGCAAAGACAACACTAGTTCCAGCTGCTTCTTCAGGCACTTCAGAATAAGTCACTGATTTGACTGGTTTGAAAAATTTTGTTAATTTTGGAACTTTGCACAGCAGTCCTTCATAAGCAGCATCATTGTCCTTAATGAGTTTTCTTCTCTGAGGGCCAGACAGTTTTTTGGACTTTATGGAAAGCGTTTTTATGTTGATAAGCAGTGGTGGCGCATAACTAAAATTAGTAGGGGTGCTGCTCCAGAAATTGTTTTTCTGGGCCTTTTCAAGGCCATGGTTAAAGTTTTCTGTAAAATAAAAGAACAGAAAAAAAATGAGTCAAATAGAATAGCTGGAAGCAGGATAATAATCTAATTCTATACTTTATCACATTCAATAATATGGTACACGGTTATTAAGCACATTATGCTTAAAAACCGTATTTGGTTTAACTGAATAAATAATAAAATGTCAATACAGATAATATTTTTTAGTATTATTAAATAACTTTTCATAAAATGTCCGCTTAAAAACACTATAGTCGAATGGTGCTTAATTTAAATTTCTATGTACACAGAAACAAATACATAATTAGTTTTTACTAATTACCTTATCTCTTCACCCTTCCAGCATGTTTTTGGCCAGATTTGGCAATCAAAAAGCCCTTGCTTTCCGCCATCTTCTGATCACTACTGAAAAAACAACTTAACCACTTTCATATTCCTTCCACCAACTAAACAAGAAAAGGGAACGAACAAGGAATGTTCTATACACACACAGAGTAAAAAAAAAACTACCTTCCACCAGCACGCCAGGGTTGGCACTGTGGGAGCAACAGTGCTCTCTTTCCCTCATAGCCTTGCATGCAGCTTCCTATGCGTGCATGCCCACAACAGCCAAACACCATGCTGCTGGAAGTATGAAGCACACACTTCCATACAAAGATATTTGTATCTTTTTCATAAACTGGGAGACAGCTACTGACATTAAGCTTAAGGATTATATATTGTACAAGTATAAAAAAATTAAAGAAAAAAGAACTCATTATATTAAATGTTATCAATAATATCAAGTGGAAATAGGGGGTGCTGCAGTTCCATAGTGCCTACATGCAAGTTGCCACTGTTGATAAGTGATATACCAGATTAAAATCTAGTGCAAAATTTTACAGACTATCTAGAGTACAGTTGTACTGTAGGCTACAGTGAATATTGTATGATTTATCTGTCTGAGGACTAACCTTTGAAATTTATTACAACCTTTAAAGTTTTATTACAATATTTACATATTATTCACATTTAAATTGGAGAAAAAACATATTTTTTGAGTCTATATGCAGTAGATAGAGTTATGTATTTTTCAGTTTCAAAATTTAAGTGATACCTATTGGTTTTGACACCTCAAGAAGGGGTACCTAATGGCATCCCCCTGATGAGTAGCTCGGGTCAGTTTGACTCACTTGAACCCCCACCCCCCCTAGGGATGGCACTGCTTGCACTAATAAATAAGTTATAATTTGCATTTTAATAAACTTACCTGATAAAATTAGAACATTCAATTTAAATTTCAGCTTTTCATCAATGTTTTTTTTAGCATGTTATTGTTTCCCAGATATTGACTTTTATATTAGGAATTTAAGATAATTACTTTTCTCTTAGGAAGATATACACGTGTAAGTGTGTCATTAGGGTTTTAACAAAATTCTTTTAAAAATATAGTTATAAGTTAAACATAATTGAAGAAATGAAATGAGGTCCTGCTTTAACTTGAACTTCCAGCAGTTAATTTGTATTAATAATGCAGTCACTGCCAAATGCATTATTTATAAAAAACCTGAAAAAAATAAACATAAAAAGTTATCAATCATCAAACCTGGGATATGTTTTTAAAAAATTAAATAAAAAAGGACACATATTAAATGATATCGACAATATCAAGTGGAAATAGAGGGTGCTGCAGTTTCACAGCGCCTATTTGCGAGCTACCACTGTTGATAAGTGATATACCAGATTAAAGTCTAGTGCAAAATTTTACAGACTGTCTAGACTACAGTTAATATAACTGTAGGCTACACTGAGTAATTACTCACTTGTAAACAGTTACTAAATAATAAGTTCCATAAAACTATTAAAAAAAAATAGTAAAACAAATATTATTCACATAAAACAAATAGAAAGTTAATAGATCAACACAATGACCCTTATTGTTGACCCTCATTGTTTTCAGGTATATCCCTGAAAACAATGCTTATGATATTGCTTCCAGTAAGATTATTTATGAAACTAGCTAAACCTTCCACTAACTATTACAATCCTATTATAGTCCATTTGCATTTATTTTAATTTTTTTTGTAGAACTCAGTTTGTTAAATTTAGTACAAAGTGAATGACATTTAGTTGATATTAATCAATAATTTCTACTTAAATCTTGACCATAAAAGTCACTGAATCATTCTCCTATTAATGGTTTTTTAATAAACTTAGTAATATAAAACTTTTGTTATTTTATTTATTTCATTTTTCAAAATTACTTTTTTGTCATAATTCAGTAGTTCCTTTTAATTAATTATTTTAATTTATACAATTGGAATACAGAGAAATAAATATTCAGCATATGATTTTTAATGTTTTACATTTAAATACATGAATTGCCTATCATGCATCAACAACATGATTATTGTCTAACAAGCTTGGCTCCCCAACCAGTATGACAGGCATGACAGCCAGTCATTTGTATTTTTATTTGTACTATATAGTTCTACGAGCATTACTTATTATTTATTCAGTGTTACCTAGAACTTTATTTTTAATTAATGTTTGTAAAGTTTTTAACTCTTTCTTCCCCTTTTAGTCTATCAGAAAGAGTAAAACGTCAAAACCTTTTATTAAAGTATATTTTGTGATAGAAACAATATACGTTAAATGTCATTCGTTCTGTTTTATGATGATGAAATAGAATTATTAGTTGATTTATAAAAATAATAATAAATAATTTAATTCTTATTACAGCTTAAAAGTTTGTTTACTTCAATTTTTAGTAAATTCACTAAAGTATAATTTGTACAAAATAAATTTTATTGGATGACTGAAATTCAAATTAAAATAGACTAGTATATTATCAGTTATCTACTACTATTAAAGTGATAGTAAAATTAATTTTTTGTATTATTTTAGATCAGAATACAAAATACTTCTTTGATCATTAGATTGTGATTGTTAACACTATTAGAGTAACGGACACTCCCCTGGGTGGCGTAATACTATCAAGTCGGTCCGGCCCAGGGGAGAGAACACTGTCTTATGTCTAGTTGACCTAAGAGTTACAATCTGAGTTACCATCTTTCACAATCAGGTTGTAAGTTCAGTTAATTGTTATATACTAAAAGATTATAATCACAAAAAAAGTTCACAAAATTCTGGGGCTTATTTATACCTCTGGTCAGTTCAATACTAAATTTAAGGAGCCTGAAACCAGGTTTGCCATACATTTTAACCTATGGCTCAGATCAATGAGGAAACATCTGAAAGAAGGGTTTTGGCTACAAAAGGCAACTGCTAGGTTCCTCATTTTCATGTTAATGTTAAAATATTTATTAGTTTCCAATCAATTAAATTTATTCATAGTGGTAGTGGTGGCCGTTAAAAGCATAGCATAGCCAATCTGTAGTAGATTAATAAATTTATTTATTCCATATTTGCTGCTAAAATGTAACCTTGTTTACTCTCCTAGTTGCAGGATATAATTTGACCTCTTTTTCTTGCAGATTTCCTTGATTCAGTCAGTTAAGGATACCTGCATTAATTCATTGGTGAAGATGCATTGTAATTCGTAAACTCCAAACTAAAAATGGACGACCAAGAAATAAATGGTGAGCCTAGGTTGCAATTGGATTTCATTTATCATTTCTGGTAACACCAAGAAGTAATTGGTCAAGTTAATAATTGTGGATAGTGAAAGACACTTGTTGGAAAATAAGCTAAGTATTTATCTTACACTGTCATCATGTTCTACTCAACCTAATGCTGAAAGATTTTTATAAATAGGAGGTAGTTATTTTTGTATAACTACAAAAAACATTCTCAGATTACAATTTGTAATACCATTTGCATTTTGTGCTACAATCTGTTACTAATCTATAATTTTGTTATAAAAAAAATTACGAATTATGCCTACATTGATACTTTGTGATTATCTAGAACAATGGATATTTAAAAGTATTGTCTGATTAAAGTTGTCTGCTATTAACATATAATGGCATAGAATGGTTTTTATTTTTTTCTTCCAATTTTGCTGCCTTGCAATATTCTGTAAGCCCAATCAAATTTCATTTCTTTTGTTTAATCTTTCTCTTTAAAGAAAGAGACTGCAATTTTAACTCTTTTCTTAAAGTAAACTCTTTCAATAAAATCATTAGTCTTACATCGTCATTGATACTGTTTTTATCAATACTAAAATTAACTTAAGTAATTAAACCAAGCAACATTTTATAAAATTATGAAAAAATAATGTTCTATAGGTTATGAAAACTAAAATATAAATATCTATTTGTAATATAATGAGAGGGATAAGCCTGTATAATATTAATTTAATTTGGCAAGGAGATTAAATATTCATTATTTTCTTGTCTTTTTATTATATTTTTGACTGAGATTTGTAGGATAATATAAGTGAAACTGGTGTTTGCTTTGTTCTTCTGCAAAAATAAAAATCTGTTGTCGACATCACATGACTTCTTGTACGCCTATTAAATTACATATACACATTTTTTGCTGCACTTCATTTAAATTTATTTCATTTGAAAGTTAGCTACAATCCTCCAATTTTTTAATAAAGTGGACAGTTACACAATTGCTGAGATATTAGTTTTTATTAACATCAAATGTTTATACAGTAATTAATTCAACAGTCTTACATGAAATATTAGGATGGAGTAAAAGTCCCTTTATTACTCGTACTACTAGAAGACCAGTATTATTTGTATCTTTGAGAGTTGCTGATTAACAAAAGTTTCAGATTTCTGGTGTGTCGTATAAACAAATAACAATAATGATTTTACATATGTATGTACATACATACATACATATGTACATACACATGTCGTACCGAAACTAGTCAAAATGGATTCAGGGATAGTCAAAATGGATATTTCCATTGAAATCTGAAAATCAAAATTTTTCACAATTCCAATTCTTTCCTACTTCATACAAGGAAGTAAAAAACAATAAATTAGAATTTCCTAAAGATAAAAATTTTCTGTATACCTTTATGGATGCTAAATAAAATGCAAAAGTAAAAAAAAAATAAAGCTATTTGATGTAATTAAAAAACAACTCACATTACAGGTTAATTAAAGCTCCACTATTTGTAATTTGATTAAAGGAACAAGTATACCCTACTTTCACTAGATTCATTTGCTGAAATTTATTTAGAAAAATATTTAATATTTAATTCTCCCTTGTGTGTAATTTGGCCTTTTCTGATGTGCTAGAACATTTAATATATAATTTAATTAATGATTAATTGCTGAAAAATATCATGTAAAAGACACAAAATTAATTTTTTTACTCTTCAGTTCTGGGCTTTTGAGATTAATGAAGGCTTTATTTATGTAAAACAGCTTTTATGTAGGTAAAATAAACTTCACTTCAGGGTATGAAATACATGGAGTATATGGACTACACATTTTAAACACATTAATGATTTTTATGGCTTACACCACAATATATTTGATAAAATGTATAGAAATTCGAATGCAGATTCATCAATTCAAGACCAAAATGCCCCTTTTCAATAAAATACATCACACTTACTAGCTGTAAGCATGATCAGGTTTCTCTCCAATTTAATTGCTCTCTTACTTTTATTGGGAGGTCCAATGTTACCGAATGTCAAATGCACAGTCGCACAGTTTCATCGATATATATGATAAGGTTTAGTTACAAGTAAGTTTTAACTAATTTAAAATATACTGTAAAATTTTATAAATAAATATACTTTTATTGGTGTTTTATTCTTTTTTTTATTAATTTCTGATAAACATTACAACCTAATAATGTTATTAAATTTTATTAGAAAATAATCAGCCACTTTTTTTTTTAATAAATTCATATAAAGACTAAATCACGGAGACTAAGTGAAATTACTCATTAGCAGGGAACGGCCACAGTAGTTGATGACACTTAAAATTTATGAGTAGTGTATAATAATTTAAAATAGAATTATTGTAAACATTAATGAACTCTCTCTATATATATATATAGTAGTTAAAAACTGCATAAAAAATTTGTAAAATTAAACAATTTATTAATTGTTAATTTAATCGCATAGCAACATTCATTAAAATGTTTTAATATCATTCTATTTCACTTCAAAGATATACCATCAAAGACAAAGGTGCACTAAGAAAAAGGAAATACAATAAAAATATAAAACAAACATTAGTTGCAAAAAAACAAATGTTTTTTGCGTTTCTCAACGTTTCATTAAGTACAAATACAAGTACTATAAAAAACAATAATTTGCAACATTATTACAAATGATATTGATATTATTCCATATCAATAATATCATTATTATGTCAATTGATATTATTACTAATGGAAATTTTTGTCCACCTCTTGCTCCATCTTGAAGTGGACAAAAATTTCAAATGCCTATAAGTACTACAAAAAACAATAATTTGCAACACTATTACAAAGTAAATGGCTAGGTCAATTGATATTATTACTAATTGGCATTTTTTTCCACCTCTTTCTCTATCTCGAAGTGGACAAAAATTTCAAACACCATAAGGTAGTAATTTTGTAACTATGTAGAACTGCACTTGTTTCTACCTCCTAGCATCCCTCAGTTTTAAAATATGAAGCTGTTTCGATATGTTAATATTACTCTGTATATAAACAATTAAAAAATTTAAGATCTAAAATTTTCTTTTAGAAAAAAATAAAGGTATTTTAAGTCATACAGTAATAAAGAACCGTAGAGAAATGTATATTGTTATTCTACTGATATTAGGAAGGAATAAAACACAATACACATATAACAGGAAAATAATTTACTATTTTGCGGAGACCTACATCACAATGAACAACAAAATATAAAGAATGAAAAAGAAACTTTATTAATTTTGGAATATAAATTAGAATTTGTATAAAAAAAGAGGGTGATGATAATACGAAATTAATCATGGAGTTCGTTAGAACTTTGTCGGTAAGAGTCGACGAACTACGTTTACAGTCTAAACATGACCTAATCTAACAATTAAATGAAAATGGGAAAAAAAATAAATAAGCGTGAAAACATTATATTTCATTTCAGTTAAATTAGTAATAAAGAATATTTTCAAAAAATATCTCGATTTTTGTTAGACAACTTTTTTTTACATTTGATGAACCGCGGGACTCGAATATGTCATTTTATGCATTTTTTAAATGTATCTTTATAAATCGCGCCGCTATATAGCAGTACTTGATAGTACTAGGTAGTGTAAAAAAACTTGATAATGTACTTGAAATAATAAAATTTAAAAAAATATATACTACAGCTTGTTTTAATAGTAAATGCTCTTATGTAAATGAAAGTACTAAAGATGAAACAGTTTTTTTAATTCCCATCACTTCTTTAAAAAAAATAAAAGTTTTAGTTTACAAGAGATATACTAGTTTTATTTAAAAAGGAATAAAAAATGAAAAATAAAAATCAAGAGTTACACTTACAAAGTAATAAGTGCCATATTACGTCACAGATTTTCGATTCGTAAAGGTCATTATTATACTAGTTTTATTAAAAAAGGAAAAATATGGTATGAAATGAATGACATAACTATCAACAAAAAAATTGGCCGTGAAATTCAATTTGTTTATTCTAAGGCAATAAATTTTAATAATAAATCCGTAAGATAACAGTCACTAATTCACAAAAAAATAAAAATAAAAGAATCTAACAAAACACAGTGGCATCCAAAAAAATTACAAAGAAATTGTAAACCATATGGTAAGAGTCTTGCAGATATTACTTCTGCTCAAAAAAAATTTCTGTAATATAAATAAAGCTGTTTTTAACAAAACGATACTGGTATCAAAAAAGGTAAGTTACTACATTTCTGTTATCAAAATCTGCTAATAATTTATAATTTTCTTTAAAAAAAAAAAACTTGCTAAATATATGTAATAGACAATAGATATACAATAATAGATAATAAACAATGTTTAAGTGTTCCATATAATAAGCAAAAAATAAATAAAAATTTGTTACAAAACTCTTACCCAATTTCATTTATATGTAATGCATATCACATTTACAGAAATAATATAATTCTTATGATTATTCATTGTATAATAAAACAAATAACTTATCTTTGTATTTAAAGTTTTTCTAATAAAATAAGTAAATAAATGTTTATAGAATTTGATATAAAATCTGTTAAGGATTATCAAAATAAAATTTAACTTACACCACCAGTAAATTATTTTTTACTCTTTATTAATTTCTCTCAAGGGCTGAAATATCTGAAATCGAATTTTTTTTTAACAACCTGCATTAAATAGAACATTATGGTTACTTTAGTAATTTATTACTATATTCAATTAGTTACTTTCGTTTACCTTGAATCAGAGGTACAAATATGCCATTTAAAATAAATGAAACATTTTAATCAATTAACAACCCAATAATAATAATAAACATTTTTCTATTATTAATTAGGGATTAAAGATCTATTTTTTATCGCGTCGAATAATTTACTCCATGTAAATAGTTGAAAGTACCGGTTAAATAGTTCATATTTCTAACGACAGATTTTTTAGTTCGTTGACTTACGAGATCAAATTGTTGGCATGTGAGTTACGTGATGTTCATATTTATCTTGAATTGTTATCAATTGTTGCTTTGGCTGCGTTGTTTAATTTATAAATTGAATTCTACTGCATTAATTAATTATTTTAACAAAATAGAAATTGATAAGCAATTTGAGGATTCCTTGCTGTGAATGTGGCGTATTGGCGTATTAAATCAGATTAATTTGTAGTATCTGAATAAAACCGGTTAGTATTAATTTGCAATTTACTGTATAATATTGTATGTATAATTCTTATTTTTGTTATCTGTATAAATCCTGTTATAGTTAGTTAAATCTTCATGTTTAAACTTAAATAATTGTTAGTATAGTAAGTTCTTTTAATTCTGTATGTTGATTTTAATTTTTTAATTAGAATGCATTTTTATCCAAAAAAAAGCTTGGCAGAAGGAGATTATTTAATTCTCGCATTGATTTTATTTTATATAATTTACCGTATGTGGTAACTAATTATTTATTTTTTTCATTAAAAGATATTACCTACTTGAGTGATAGGTTAGGTAGTCTAAATATGTTTTGGCATATTTGTTATAGATTATTAACCGTGTAAAGTGTTTAATGTATATGCTTTTTCAATTATATGAAGAATTGCAGACATTTTATTCACATAAGTGTATGTTATTATATTTTTCATCAATTTATCAAATAAATGAAGTCTGCTATTGATCAGTGTGTAACACTGATATAAAACATGATTCTGTGACTGTATAATCAAGTATTTAACATTGTTGAAATATTATTATTATTCATTGAAAAAACTGTTATTTTTATTGAATTTATCAAATCAGATTTTGTCTGTTGATTGTTAACACTATTTAAACAGTTTATTTTATTGTTAGGTTAACGTGAAGTTGCAGTGTAGAATATTACTTGGATAACATTTTTCTTAAGTAAATTGGGTCTGTTAATATAAATTAGCTCATTAACACTTTAAGATCAAATATCTCATTTTTATACCACACAAACAGGGTATACTTTCAACTTATTTTGTTCTCATTTAAATCAACTTAAACTTGATTCATTATTTGCTTTTGTTCTCTCTATTCAGAATGAAATTAAGTTGATCAAGTAATTGCTCTGAATTTTAATTAAACTTCTGAACACCTAATACTAGTCTAATTTTGTTTTGTGACTGTATTATTGCATTAGATAATTTATAAAATAATGCAATGAATTATATGAAAAATTTCTAATGTAATGGGAATTAATGAACTTGGTAATTGAAAAAAACTGTGGAGAAAACAACATTCGTTCATGAAACATCTTATTTTTCTCCTTTATATGTAATCTGTTAAAAACTGTACTATATAAATGACAGCAACCCTAATCTGTGTCAGCTTGCTAAAATTTTAGGTAATTGTTTACTATTTCTCCCCTGCCTTGAAACTCTTTGGGAGATATATTCTATGAAATGGTTTGGAAACGATAAGGAAAGAGGTATTGAGAGTCAGTAAAGCATTTGATTGAATAGATTGTTGCTATCAGTTAGTAAATTGGTTATTGCAAGTTTGAAGGTCGATGCTGGAAGATTGTGTAATGTAATTGCAGTTATGGCTTTGTCATGCTCATATGATCAGGCATTTTTGTGCAGTAGATGTTAGTTTACATTAACCCAGTTTTATTGGAAAGGTAGTGAATCTTTATATAGGTTTTTGTATGACCATAGCATTTTACAAAAATTTAAGAAATAACCAGATTATTAACATCAAATGACATTAAGGGTTTCTTTATCACAAAAGAATTTATACAATTGATTCTCACCAGAAAAAAGAGTAACAGAAAAATAAAAATACTTTGTTTTTCCATCATAATTTAACTAAAACATAGATTGTCGATTATTGAATTTTAGATTACAGTAAAACCACAGTATCATTCTTGTGTTAAGAGTTTGGTATGTCTGCTTTTACATTTGTGGACAGGACTTCATACATTTGTGAAGTTTGTGTGCTCACTATTACTGGAGTCTTCAGTGGTTGATGGTGTGGAGTAACTGTGGAAAAAGGGCAAAGCAAAAATTTATTGATTGTTACTGGATCTTTGGAAGTATTGAGCATGGAAATAAATAGGTGTTCTTTGTTCTATTTCCAACCCACAGAAGTGAAACTTTATTAGCAGTAATGGAACAGTACATTTTTACCCAGCTCTATCATTAGTGACTGATAATTGTTTGTAATACAAAAGTACAACAACTACCTAACATTTAAACACTCTGTAAACTTTGTCGATCCAGACATGGAGTTCATACAAAAATGATAGAAAGAAATTTGCTAGATATGGTCACTGAAAGCATCATTTAGTTACCCATCTGGCTGAATTCATGTTCTGTGGACTTAATCTTGGACTACAAGTCACAAATCCACATGCTGTTCAAAGCAATATTGCAGCTTTACAATGGTGGATTTGAGCATTAGCAGCATCCAGATGCAGCCTCCACCGATGATCCTGAATCTTCTGAAGATGACTTAAAGTTAGTTATGCATGGCTTTATGAATTTCTGAAGTAAATCAAGTGTTTTTCTATTGTTCATAGTTTGTTTTATATTAATATCTCAATACTATAGAGTTTAGAGGCAGGGAGAAATTGTAAACAGTTACTAAATTTTAAATTGTGTAGTTATAATTTTAATCCTGTAATGATTTTTTAAAGTTGTTGGGTAATCGTTTTTTTTTTGCAGTAGTCATGACAAAGACCAGGGATGAATTGTATGAAGAGTCCAGGAGTAGACTGGAGAAAATGTATCCTATATTTTTAATGCTGATTTCATTACCTTTATCAATGTTTTTCTGGGTTGGAAATCTTGCATTCACTCATCTATGGGCTGATCAGTATGGTAATTGAGACTAAACTATTGTAATATTCTGTTTATATTTTTATCTAGTTTATAATTGTTAAAATAAAAATGAAAAAGTCTGATTTATATAGTATATATGCATCAAATCAATTGATTCTTATCAAATTTGGAAGTCTCCAGATAACTTAGAATCAACAGATTCAGAACTTGTAGACAGCTAAATCCCTTTTTTTATGTAATATATACCCTTAGCTTTTACATCTCTGGATTTTCGAATAGGATTTATTATTAATTAAAATTTGACATAATGGTGGCTACAAAACACTATCAAGAAGCCATCGCAATCAAAATGTAACTGGTCTGACTGGGCCTCCAACTGTCTGTGTTGCATAGGAGAGCGAGTGCTAATTCTAATCATACTAATTCTAGACATAAGTATACATATAATATTGTCCAAATAAAACTCTGGCAGCACTAGATTGATTTAAATATATTAGTAAGGTTTGCAGGAATCATAATTTTGATTAATCTGGAATTTTTTTACCAATTACAAAATATTTTGGTTGTATGCCTTCTTCATGAATCTTTGCAGCCACTTTTTCTTGTCATTCATTTTCATTAAACTGCTACTAGGCGTTTCTTCATAAAGAGTAGCTTTAGCTACTCTTCTGTAGGCTCCTCTTCTCTTAACTGTTAATCTGAATTCTTTTTTCTTTTGAAGGTCTTCCTCTTCAACAGGCTTTTTCTCTTACTCTCATGCCTCTTCATCTTAATTCCCACTTTTTTCCTGATGGATTTAGCTCTTGACTTTTCCTTATTTCAACAGGAGGTATATCCCATTCTTCCTTATATTTTATCTTCAAATTTTCACTCCCTCAATTCAAACTCATTTTGATACTTGCTCTTGTTCATTTACTACTCTCTTTGAGTCTTAGACTGATAAATTTTTTATTTTGCATGATACCTACTACATCAGCTTAAATTTCTATTCTGCCCTTTAATATAATGTTAACAAACATCTTTGTTGGTGTGCAGTTCTCAGCTGATCTATAGGTACTCTCAAAAATGAAAAAATCCTGTCTATAATCAGCTACACTCCCAAGATATCCTTCATTCTACTTATTCTAAAGATGAGTACAGTTGATGTGTGCATGGTCAGTATCCTGATTCTGGCATCTCTTTTCTTTTAGTTTATTATTAACTGAAATTGGGTCTGGTAATACCTACTTTTCCATAATCCTGGTACACCTTTGCAGGATTGTACAAGGAATGTTCGATAATTAATGAGACAAATTGATATAGAGAAAAAATGATTTATTCAGTGACAATGAATCTTACACTATTTTCAACATTGTCTCCAGCAACATTTAGACAATAGTCCCACTGTTCTGTGAACTTTCTGATTCCCGCAGCGTAGAGTCTTTACCTTGCTGTTTGAACCATTCATTGTCATACTGCTTTTTTAACTGCTTCATTGTCATCAAACTTCTTGGTGCGTAAAAAGTCTTTGAGCAAGCCAAACAAATGAAAATCAGACAGGGCAATGTCTGGGCTGTAAGGAGAATGTGGCAACACCTCACAACCCAACTTCTAGAGCGCTTCTTCCGTTCTGAGTGATTGGGGGACATGCATTGTCATGCAAGAGAATTACACTTTTTGAGAGATGGCTCTGACATTTTTGCCTTATCGTGGGTCTTACTTTCTGTTGGAGCAGGTTAGAATAGTATTCACTGCTCATGGTATGTTATTCTTCTAAATATTCACTAAAAATTGGACCTTGCGAGTCCCAGAAGACCATCAACATCACTTTACCTGCTGACACAGTAGTCAAAACTTCAACTGGTCTTCCAGAGTGATAGAGATCATTCACACTTGTTCTACCCAAGTTAAACTGTTCCACCCACTTCTACACATCTGTGGTTTAAACACTTTTCACTATACTGTTGCAACATTCTTGAATAAATTTTTGCCAATTTCACATCTTCTGATAGCAAAAACTTATCACTGAACATTGCTCTTTCAGCATACACATTTGAAGTGGAGCTGACAACTGAAATCAACAAAAGAGGTTATGTTAAAATTAATTATGATTTAACAGCCGATTAAATGTGTTCTCAAGGTTGTCAACTTGACCCTCAAAAACTTTCATTATCATTGAATGAGCCATTTTTTTCTCTACATCAGTTTGTCTTATTAATTACTGAATGTTCCTTCTACCAAGTTCTCTACTATTAAAAGGTATTCATTGTAGCCTTATTAACTGTACAATGTATGCAGGCCATTTGGGTTATAAAGGATACAGTTAAATTGAGCACCACTCAATACTTTTACTATTTATAGAATTTAATAATTTTTCCTTTTTATAATTAATCCTTTGGACGAAATGATTCCGGAACCGATTTAAACTTTCTCCATACTTAAAATCTCAATTAAGAAAATCGGTTTGCGCCTCCACGTTGGTTCGTCTGGATAACCAGTTAAAAACGTGGAGATTTCTACTGGTGAACTAAATCGGAATCACCTCTCTGGATCACATCCAGAGTTGTAACTCGGGAATTTATTCCCACCCAAGGTTGACTTGCCTTTGAAAGTCAAATATGGAAGGTCTTTTAAGAAAAAATCCACCGTCTGGTAAATACCAGAGAAGGCTGCACTCGGATCCGGTGGGCAGCTGCTTAAAAGATAACAATGAATCGGAGCGTTTAGAAACACCCAAAAACAACACAACTTCAAAATTGAGGATAAGACACAAGCAAATAAACTACATTGCACACTCACAACATTAATTCTCTAACTCAACCCGGCAAACTAAAAACTCTTAACAGACATAATGGACAAACAAAATATCCTAATCGCAGGACTTCAAGAAATGAGAAACACCGATCGAGAGCCGTTTGAATCTCAGGGTTACAGAATTTACAAAGGAATCCCTGGGAAACATGTGATGAAGAATTGCCCACAGTTCGGAACAGGATTTGCAATCAATCTTAAAATAATTGACTCAGTCGTAGAATTTAAGTCTTACTCTCCCAGGATTTCAACCTTAACCCTAAAATCAGCCAATAAATTCTACACCATAATAAATGTCCATGCTCCCACCAATGGCAAAAACAATCTTAAAAAAGATAGAGAAGAGATGGACAAATTCTGGGAACTTCTTGACCTAACAGCAAACAACATAAATAAGACCCACACCAAGATTTTAATAGGGGACTTTAATGCCCAACTTGGTAAAGAACGAAGATATCGTGATATCGGAAAATGGCCTGCCCAAAAGAAAACTAACAAGAACGGCCAAAGACTTGTCAAATTTTGCAGAAACCATAATATGATCTCAAAATCCACCTATTTTATGAGAAAACCAAACAAATTGAAGACTTGGAAACACCCAGATTGGAAAAAAGGGGAATGGCAACTCGATCATGTTTGCATGGACCGGAATTATCACAAGGAGATTTATAATGTAAAAGTCTTGAGAGGAACAGATACTGGATCGAACCATTACTTAATTAAAGTTAAAATAAAATTCACCCCGCATAAAAAGAAAAAATCCCAACCTAAAAACAAAAGAGCTTATGATTCACATAAATTAATAAACAATGCCATCTTTGAAGAAACAAAAAAAAAATCAAATTAACTAATAATTTAAAAGAACTGACATCCCAACTGAAAGAAATAGCTGAAGAACTAGCCCCTATAAACCCAAGAAAAAAACACCAATGGTGGAATGAAGAATGTGACAAAGCAGTCAAAGACCGACACCGGGCGTGGCTCAACCACCAAACCCAGAAAACTGAAGAATCTAACCATGAATTCACCAAACAAAGGAAAATAACTTAGAAAATTATAAGAGGAACCAAACTACAAGCCCAAAAAAACTTGATTCAGCAAATAGAAGAAAGTTCCAAGAAAACTA